>NC_088925.1:57997500-58280000 GCF_038396675.1 Hydra vulgaris
GGAAATTTTTCTAACACTTATTTTAATCTTTTGTTAGCTATCCATCTTTGACAGTTAGAAAGGCTATGAAGCATTTTTGAGCTTCCTAAATTATTAAATCTTTCTTTGGAAAAGGTAAGCAAAATATCTTTCAAAGACAATTTTGACCTGGTCTTCCCTAAGTTTTTTAAATGTTTAACAATAACCGGACCTTTTTTATTTATTCATAACTAAAGTGAAATGTAGGATTTTTTTCCAAAAAAATTTTGTATTGATGATTTAGCACTCTTGATCTAAAAACTTTACAATTTTCATTTACTAAATGTTTGATTCTATGTTTTTCAGTTAAAGCTATATATACAGCAACTTTAGAGAAACCGCAAATTAAAGGATCAGCAATAGACAGCTCTGACATAACAAAAAATTGAGTTAATTTTATTATAAGTCTGTTGTTTACTTGTATTCTAAATTTGGTTAAGTAAGTTTATATTCTGCCAGCTATTTTACATGTTTACATTAATCTATGGTAATTTAAAGACCGGAATTTTAGTAAAATAGTTTTATGGCATTATAAAATAAGGGTGGTTCATATCACAGCAACGTTTAAATTTTGAGCTTAGACTTTTAAATAAACATTAAGAGGTTTAACTTTAAAAGTCTAACTGGTCGTATGCCAATTTGTGTGTTCTTCACACTCAAATTAATAAAAACTTTCATATAAAATGGAAAAAACAGATTTTAAACTTGGAATATTTTTTTCGATCTTTGATATGTTTGCAGACATATGACTGGTTAGAAATTAAACATATAACTTAAAACTTGTTTGAAAAAGTTGTTTTCTAAGTTTAATGTTTTATCTTCATTGAGAGCACCACCATTTTATACCAAAATATGGTTCATCAACTATAAAGCAAAATTTTATATCTAAACTTTAGTAATTTAAAAAAAAGTTAACTTTGTTTGATTTTAGACAAATTAAAGCGCTCGGGGAAAAAAAAAAGTTAAAAAAAATAAATTATTTGGGCTAAAAAAATACAGTCAAACATAACGTTTTTATAAAAACGCAAAACTCGCGTATTTTCCAGAACATGCATTAACGGCGTTGAGTAATCGAACACTTTTGCAGTCCATAGCGGTCAACAGCCGTATTCACTTCTCTCCGTTAAGCTTAACGGAGCTTTTGTCTAAAATTTCATTACAATATTTCTAAGTAAAGAAACGACGAAAATTTCTATAAATTCGTTTAAACAAAACTAATACCAAAATAAAACATTTATGTTTAAAAAATTATATTTTTAAAGAATTTTTTTATTAATGTAGTAAATAATAAGTTTTTGACTAACGCTCCGTTAAGTTTAACGGGGAGATAAGAATATGGCTGCTAGTAATTTGAAACTTGAAATGCATTGTTCAATATGTATATTATCAATATAAATTTAGTTTGTTATTCGCAGTTGTCCACCTGGTCTCTAATAATGATTTTTACAAGTTAAATGATGTATCCGAACTAATATGGCGAAAACATTATTTGTACTTTCTTTTAAATGGTAATAATTGGGTTTCAGCAAGACTAGATTAGCGTTACAGACTTGCTTATTATTTATACATCTTAAAACACCTATTTATAAGATTTTGTAAATAAAGTTTATATTTTTATTTAGTTAAAACACAAAATATATTGATATTTATTCATATATAATACAAGAAAGTTTAAACTTAGCTAATCCTAACATTATGGATGCAGTTGTATGTGGCATAAACTTTTCTGCAAATAATAACCTGTCTAACTTTATAAAGCATCTTCGACAAAAGTATACATGCAAAAACTTTAAAAATCGTTTTGAAGAGACTAACAAACAATGGCTACAAAGTGAAACAATATCAGTTCAATTTGTAGTTGATAATAAGAAAACTCTTTTAACTGCTTCCATTGATAAAGAAAACTCTGCTCTTATCCAACTGTAAAATCTGGAAGGCCCCAGGTGAACTTTACTTTAAGTACTAAGATACTTTAAGTTGTAAAACTATACTTTACTTTAAGTACTAAGATACTTCAAGTAGTAAAAAGATACTAAAAGTAGTAAAAAAGTAGTAAGATACTTTAAGTAGTAAAACAAAGAAAAGAAGATTGACTCCATTAGTTGCATCATATTCATCTGAAAAACTATTGTTTGCATCAGGTTGTTGTTTGCCCCAAGATGATAAAGAAAAAGAAGCTAAAGCTGCTTTACAATGATCAGAGTATATGAGTTTTGGTTCGAAAAATAACTTACAATCAAACTTGTTATATTATTATACACACAAAAAGGTTCAAGCTTAGGGTTCCTTTTTATATGGATTATGTAGTAGCCTCATGAATTAAAAAATAGAGCCTTGGAACTGCATAAAAACACTTAAAATTAGTAATTGGGAATGTGTTGAAATTTTTAAATGCATAAAATAATTTTTAATCAGACTGCCACATTAATACTAGACTAGTTATTACATTAAAGCTTTAAGAAACTTTACTTAAGCTAGTAACTATGCAAAATGAACCTTTGCCTGGCATTTCAGGTGTCACTATCAATAAAAAATCCGTAGTAACACTACGTTTGTAGGATAAAATATGTAGAAAATAATATATAGTATAATGAGTATAAAGTACAAAAATGAAAATAAAGTAAACCAAGTAAAAGTAATATTTATTTATAGTTTTTAATATTTAAATTTATTCTAGATTAATGTTTAGTTTTTATCTTATTATAACTTTATATTTTATTATAGCTTGTATTAGATTATTTAGGCAATTATTTTTTAATATTTAAAATTCTCTCTTAAAAAAAATTAAGTAACAAAAAACGCATGCTAATGCTAAGTACATCAAGTGAATCTTGACCACTTATTTTATTAATTGGGCATACAAAGCTGGGGGAGGGGTGTTAATTGCAAAAGAACAAATAAAATTGCTCCATACCTATGTATATTTTAAATTCGTTTTCTCACGCATTGTTTTTTATTTTTTTAGATTTGATAAAGTAATTTAAAATAATAAATGACATTTTTTTGTTATTTTTTTCTAATTTTCGCTTTAGGTGCCTCAAGATGGCCTAACAGTCTTGTCGCAGAGCACCGCAGAAGGGTATTTATTATTATTATTTATTATTATATTTGATTCATTTGCATTTTAAAATAAGAAATACAAAAAGGTGATACAGTTAATATCAAAATTACTCTTAAGTAAGACCGAAAAAAAAAAAAAAAAGATTAAAACAGTGTGCAATGGTAATGAACATTGTACTTTTTTAAATTTGATTTGAACAAAGAAAAAGTGAACAATTAAACAATATAATCAGGTAGGGAATTCCATATCTTGATAATTTTTTCACAGTAGAAAAATCTATCAAATATTACTTTACAGCGTTAAAGAGGTTCTAGAATGAAGTTAATAAATCTTGAACATTAATCTTTATAAGGAGTACGACATCTTTTTTATAGACACTTCTAGTAAAAGATTTCAGGACCTTTTCTCACCCACATATATCTTTTAAAAGATGGGAATTCAACACAGAGTCACAAGGTTCTATGATAGGTTGAACATAAACTTAATAGGCTTTGATTAGAAGCTGAAAATGGTTACTTATTAAGAGTTTGAAAAGTAAGTAAAAATAAGAATGTTTTAAATGTGTGAATGTGTACCTTTCTTGCAATGAAAGAACAGTAATTAGAAAACTTCATATCCGAAGTTACGACTATATCGATATCTTGAACTAAATTATTAGATTCAGTAGACGTATTAATGTTCATTGAGTATGAATTTAATGGTAAAGAACAGTTTCCGCAGCGTAGATGAAAACACTTTTTGGTTGCAACATGTTTGATTCTCCTAACACAGGTTATTGTAAAAAATGAATAGTGGTGTTACAGAACTACTGAAACAGAACTACTCCATTTGTCTTTCGCCAATAATTAAACTAGGCAATATTAGCTTTATCGACTAAATATTTATCTCTGAAAATATAATGTTTATATAATTCGGAATTTTATAAACAAAAATAAATCTTGTATTTGATAGATATATTACCATTTTGTTTGTGTTTTCTATAGAGAATGTGTTTTTGGAGGTTAATTTAATGGCTAGAGGTCGGAAGTTATTTTTTCTGTTATAATTTACTGGAACGGAAATAGATATGTTTAAATTTTTACAAATAATTTTCCAGAACGCTTTAACATCTTGATTTTGCTTGGCAAGCATATACCAGTTTATATTTTGTAAATCTGACAAAAAAAGGTTCGTCTACTCAAGCACGCACAGCCGCTCGTGAGACGTCTATACAACGTCTTATGCATCCCAGCCGGTACATCAAGTTGTAAATGCGCATTTAACTCTACTATGCCGTCGCTAGTTGACTTGCACTTGTTATGTTGGGGTCCATACGGTCCCCAACTAAATAATTATGTTTTTAATAAAATAATTCGTTATTTAAAAAGATTACCCAAGATAGTTTTATTCGGTTTTACCAAGAATAATACATTACTTTGTTATTACAAAAAAAATCTAAACAAATATATATATATATATATATATATATATATATATATATATATATATATATATATATATATATATATATATATATATATATATATATTTTATTCTGTTTTACCAAAAATAATACATAACTTTGCTATTAAAAAAAAATCTAAACAATATATATATATATAATATATATATATATATATATATATATATATATATATATATATATATATATATATATATATATATATATATATATATATATATATATATATAAATGCATGTATGGTTTACTTTGCACAGTGTTCACAAAGAATTTTGCTGTATGTACAGCATACAAAATTGTTACATTTATCACAAGTACTTCGAACTTTTTTATCAAGTGATCTAACACAGAGCTTGCATCTACCTCGTTTTCTTTTCACACTAAAATTACTATTATATTTTGCTTTATTTTCATCATTGCTCCTTTTTGTGTTATTTTGTGGATCGTTGAATGACATAGAAGAACTTAATTCAATATTTTGTGATGAAATATTTGCAAGTGACTCGCAAATAGAATCGTGTAACTTTAAAGATAAATTTAAAAGTAACTTGAAGGGTGTTGGTTTGCTACCAGAGATTTACCGAGCTCTTTTAAAAACAATCTTCTGCAATGCGTCTTCTGTTTATTCCATGTAGGATTTAAATGCATCCAAATTACAAAAGCATTAACAGCAGATATGTCTAGGATGTTGTAAAAGATTATCATAGGCCACCTGAATTATAAAAAAAAGACTAACAAATAATAGATTTCATAAACTTATTTAGAGTACTGCTTTATTTATAATTACCTGCGGGTCATTCTCTTTGTAGAAAAAGTAGACACCATTTGATCAAGAGTTTCTACTCCACCCTTTGTTGAATTATAGTCCAGAATTATCTGTGGTTTTTTGTCAGGGCGATTTGATAACTCTGCATCACGATGATTGCTACTCAGCAGAATGACTGACTTTCCTTTCTTTGGGACATATGAGAATAAAGTTAACTGCTCTTGGTGACCAAACAATGAAGAGTAGACTTCTCGTGTTCGAGCCGGTAAAAATTCTGTAGGAATTTCTTTTTTATTTTTGCGCATCGTTCCAACTAGACTTAATTTTTTCTCCAAAAGTTCTTTTGCAAGTGTTACTGATGTGAAAAAGTTGTCCATTGTAACATTTCTTCCAGATCCTTTTATGACTTCAACTAAATCATGTACTACTCGTTGCCCTTAATTTCTTTCTGGTCCCTCCCCATGAATACAACCGGTATAAATTTGTGCATTCAAGACATAGCTGGTACTAGAATCACACAATAACCATAGCTTTAAGCCATATTAAGCTGGTTTGGATTTTATATATTGTCTAAAGGAACAACGTCCACGAAATGGAACTAGCTGCTCATCAACAGTAACATTTTCATATGGTCAAAAACTATTTGAAAGAGTTTGTACCCAAACGTCAAAAACCTCACGAATAGGTGCAAATTTGTCATTGTTGCGTTTTAATAATTGAGCTGCTTTGTCGTCAAATCTTAAAACTCTTGAAATGGTATGAAAACGCTCTCGACTCATTACCGAACGAAAAATCTGCCGGCCATCACTAATGTCCCATTGCAACTCTGTTGCTTCACCTGCTGATCGGTAAACACCTGCTAAAAATAAAAGTCCAAGAAAACCATTTAGTTCATCCTTAGATATTGGTGCCCACTTTTCTTAAAAAACAATTTCACCTTCTTTGTTTGAATTAGTTAGAACTATCTTGAAGATCTTTGGGGTAAAAAAAAGTTGAAAAGCATCATTTATTGAATTTGTCATACGTATTGCATATGGTGTTAATCGTGGTTTTAATTTCATGACATTTTGTGATGCAAATTTTTTAGAATTGTTTAGTCTTTGTTTTTGCCATATTTCATTACTTTTTGGGCACTTATAAACATTTGTTGTACTGCTAACTTCCACTTCAGTTTCAACTATTCCATTAGTTTTACCTGGACTTATTTCCTCAGCTCTATCATTATGTATATTTTCTCTATTTAACACCTGATTTGCATAACTTATTCTCCTTTGACTATTTAAGCCATAAATGCTGCTAGTGCCTCTAACTCCACCACGAGTTCTTCATCTTCTAGCTCCTAATACTGGTGTTAACCTATTCTCTGCTTTTGAAATTGCAGGAGTATCTACTTGAAAATCAGCATCATCTGATGACTCAGTATCTTCTGAGCTGTCTGTTGTTACTTCAACAACGGACAGCTCAGCTTCTTCCTCATCATCATCGTCAGATGTTAGCTCTTCTTTACTTGATGGATCTCTATCAAGCGATGCAAACAATAGTTCCTGAGCCTGTTCAGCAGTGTATCTAATACAAACTCTTTTTTTATTTTCAGCCATAATTGTTAATATTTTTTATGAAATCTAAATTTATTTAATTTATCTAAAAATATCAAAGAAAAAGGTTGAGTCACAAATAAAAAAAATAAAAACAGTTTTTAAAAGCATAAGTTATGAAAAACAATTAAGTTTATAAGAAAACTATGTTGGGGTCCATATGGACCCCAACATCATTGATGCATATTTTGAAAATATCTAAAAAAAGGAAGCAATTTTCAAAAAATATTATTTTGGTCTTTGAACACTTTGTGATATTTAACAGATACATTAAATTTTGAAAAAAAATACTAGCTACATAAATATATAATGCAAAAACAAACTACTCATGGGGTCCGTTTGGACCCCAACATAATAGTAGGGTTAAAACTTGTTTGAACACGCATTGTTGTGGTATGTATGTTAGCCATTTTATTGTGTCAAGCAGGCATTAGAAAAACAATTAAGATGCGTTTAAAAACGAGTATGCAATACGATACCATTTGAGTATAAAACCCGCATTTGAAACTCTTGTAAATACGCATAAAACACAGCTTTTAGATAATATTCAATACGATGTTTCCTTGGTATTAAATATGCATTTATAACTTTTTAAAATCCGTTTTATCCACTAATGTATGTAGCCATTTTAAAGAATAGAACACGTACCAGAAATACGTTTTAGACGCGTATAAAAATGGACACATAACACACGTCTGAAACGTGTTTCTATTACGTTAATACAAAAACGCGCACACAAATTGACTCAAATAATAATAGGTAAAAATTAATACTTAAATAAACTTGAAAAATTTATTAAATTAACTTGTACAGTGTTTAATATCCACATCTAAGTTATACTTTTTATAAAATAGTAAAAATACATGTTATATTAATTTTACAATAAAATTGTACCATATTCCTCTGATATTGTATTAATATATTATCTAACTTGAATTACAATTTTTTCAACTACTGTTTATACAACTAAAAACACACCGTATAACGTAATTTTAAAAAACTGCAATAGTAGGCAAGCAAATGCAATTGATTTATTGAAAGATTTAGCTACATTTGCATTTGGTGTTATATCATAAAGAAGGACAATTTCAAAAACAAACATAACTTGTTTGATGTTTTTCGATAGTTTTTCCAAATATAACAAATCTATTTAAAAAAAGAAATTCATTTTAACATACGAAAATTTTTTACTTGAAATTAAATGTAATCAGTTTAAAGTAAGACACATACCACATACACAAATATTCTAAAAGTTTTAATTGAGTTACTTTTACCTTTCTATATTCTTTGTCGCTTATTTTGCCTTCATCGCCATCATTACATACACCAAAGAACTTAATATTTTCATAACATTTTATAACTGGATATGTAAAAACAAGGAATAATAACAACAAAATTTCTAATTTTTGCTGGTTTAATAAATTTTTTATCAATAACAGCTTTAATAACATAATTATCAATAACAACCTTAGCATAAATACAATAAATACATAACTTCAAATAACAACTTTAACGTATATCTAAATTAGTGAGTTTTCGTATTTATCATCGGTTATATACAATTATATATATACATTTCGTATTTGTTATCGGTTAAATAAAATTATATATATATATTTCGTATTTATTATCGGTTATATACAATTTTAGTTGAGCTTTTTCTATCAGCTATGTACTATATACTATTAATTATATCAATTGCATTGTAAATGATTTAGTACATTACATTTGAATTATAATAAAAAAACTTTCTTATTAATAGAAATTACAAAGCAATAATAAAATAGTGAAACCTTTAACTTCAAATTATTAGGAATAAGTAAATTTACCAGATATAAAAGAGATGATTTATAGTTTAAAAAGTTTATTATAAATTTGAAAACTAATGTTATTAAGAAACTGCAAGCATATTGCTTATAAGACTATAAAAAAACATTATTTCTCTCCCTCGTTAAGAAGTGTTTTTATTATTTTATAATACATAGAGATTCTATCTTTCTATATGAATACTCTTTATGAAGAGATGAAATCTTTACATAGAGAGCATATATTTCTTTTAAAAATTAAAATTGTACATTTTATCATATATCCTAAAGAGTTTGAACACTTAAAGATATATGATGAAATGTATAGAATTAGCAAAATGAGGGTCAATTAAATCATTTAGCTACAAGCTGATTATATTGTGCATTTCTTATTGTGTTTTTTTAAATTCTTTAAGTTTTTGAATTTAATTGTAAATGTATCATTTACAGAGCAATTATAATGTTTAAACTATCAACAATATGAAACAAGTTATGATTATTATAAGTTACAGAACTTACATAAATCATGGAATTACGTGGCAAAAAGACTTTTAACGAAAGGCAATAACTAATTTTTTTTAATATCATTTTCTATGTTTAAATTTTTTACAGTTACAGCAAATGCAACAAACAAATTATAAGCTTCATTGTCTAACTTTCTCAAACAAAAGCTTTTTGTATATAACATAAATTGAAAATTTATCTAATATACAAGAAATGTATATAAGATAAATTTGTCAATTTATCTTATATACAACTTCTAACTTGTTCAGTAGACCAATTTATTTCCAACATTAAATTTAAAATCAGTCTTTCCTGAGTGATGCTAATATGAATTTTTTATTTAAATTTCATACAACATCAAGATATTGATGACACAATCCAAAGAATAAATTGCACACAAGCTTAATGGCAAATAAAGGAACCATATCTAAACTATTTATTAACAATCATATTCTGTACTGATTCTTATGCAATAATCTATTCTTATTGTAAAATAATTGTGTCTTTATAATAAATGTCTTGTTAAATAATCTTGTTAAATGATTGTGTCTTATATTGTGACTTGTTAAATTGTGTCTTGTTAAATATGTTAAATAGACTGATTAGGGTCTGAAAAAAATTAATTGTTTTGCTAAAGTATTATTTCATAAAAACAACATTTACCAGTAGTATATAGAAGTAAGTACAGAAGACTATCAATAACTAAAGTTTTATTTGTGACTATTATCTATTATCACATAAATTATGTGATAACAGTTATATTCCCGTTAAAGTTTGCACTTTATTTAATGCTATCCCAGTTCCAAATGAAACTGGTAAGCTGTCTACGTAAAGTTTTTGCTGTTGCTTGTTTATCAAATGGAAATTGATGTTCACTCAGTTTTTCACAAGCGGCAGTTGGCACATTTTGAATTTTCAACTGTTCAATGTTTTTACGGGTTAAAAGAAAGAAATCTGCATAAAATTCTTGACATCCTTGACAACGCTTGCTCATGCTTTCTACGATAGTTTTAAGTATTACGTAATGAACTTTTACTTTATAAGAAGTGAGAATATTAAGAGGAAGTTCAGGTTGACTTGGACCATCTTCATCAGGAAATAGTTTTTTCTTTCCGATTCTTTTTCTGGCAGAGTACCTTCTGCTTCCAAATCATGTAAATCAATTTTTTTATTAACTTTACTGACGAAATTATTGTAACCGCCAATACAGTATCAAACTATGTAAAATAAGTTTTTAGTTTTTTCCACATTAACGTTTTGCAAATATTTTGCTAATGCTGTTGTTAGTTGAAAAATACGAAAATATATATCGTTTTATATTTCAGGAGTCCATCTGTGAAGCCTTTTGCCTTTACACGAACATCAGGTATAAAACTTAAATTGTTTTCGATGTGAAACAATGTAACTCCAAGTTTAACGTATAAATCATAGTCTGGATTTGAAAATTCGCCAAATATTTTTGTAAGTGCAGCATGCTTTGACCACCAACGTGTTTCACCAATAGTTAAAACGCTGCGACGGTGTTCGTGGTTTTAATTTTCCGCCAAAAAATGTTCATTCTTTGATATGATCCACGAATAAAAACTGCTAAGTCATTCAATAAACCAAATAGTGAAATACTAGAAAGTACTTTACTACAAGCATCTCATAAAACCAAATAAAGAACATGAGCATAACACCAAACATGTATTTGGTTGGGATTTTCTTTGAACATCCATGCTGCGAATCCTGTGTATTCTCCATTAATGTGGCAGCTCCGTCTATTGCATTACCGACCCACTTTAACATACCAATGTTCAATGTACACAAAGTTTGCGACATTATAGTCAATAAATATTCCCCAGAAGGAGACTCGCATGCAACCATTGTTATTGACCTTTCGAAAATTGCTCGGTTACATATCAAACGACAATTGAGCATTGATCTTTAGTCGTTTTCTCAATGCAAGTATTTATATGTTTGTTTAGGCAGACGTCTCATATCTAACAATATGTATGCCGCTTCAAACTCCTGTCCTCTGTAACTCAGACCACGTTTACCAATCAGCTTAATGATTTCTATGACTCATAACAATACCTGACGTCACTTTTGAACTTGTTCTCGTCGTACTAATTATTGTGTGGAAAACAGTAAGTTTTGAATATTATATTTTGAAAAATATTTGAAATATACTTCTCATGATTTGTTATGGCATGTTGATTTTTTTATGTTCTTCTACTCTTTGATGAATGTGTTTTCTATCTGTCATTTCTTTTATAAAAGAGTTTAGTACGTCAATCGAAGAAAGTGCTTAACATATTGAACAATATAATGCATTATTGTCCTCAAAATGATATAATCATTTACGGTTTGTACCAATATGTTGCTCAAAAAAGTTCATAATAATCAAACCTGCAGCAGTTTGGACTAGATGAACTTCAAAAAATTTGTTAAGAGGGTTAATGGTGGATGAGAAACTAGTGTATATGTTGTTCAGTTTGATCAACAACAATACTAACAATTTGTTCGCTAACGATTTTTATGTAGTTGGTGTTTGGATCGATTTGGCTCTAAGTTTGAGTCTCATTTTGCATAATGTTGACAAACTTTCAACTTCTACCTCTGTAGTACTTAATACTTCATCAACTACTATAGTATCACAATGCACTGTTTCTGTCGGTATTGGCGTGTGTATAATATCCAAGCTGACCAGCTGATGTTACAGTATTTAAAAAAAGTGATAGCGCTGGCAAAATATGAAACAGAGTTAGGTACGTAACATAAACATAAATAGAATGATGATTGCAAATATTTATTGATCATGTTGGGGAGAACTATTTTGTTAATAAAATGCTATAAAAATTTATAACAAAGTAATCAATTTTTTCAACCAAAAAAATTAATTATTGCGTGTGTGTATATGTGTGTGTGTGTGTGTGTGTGTGTGTGTGTGTGTGTGTGTGTGTGTGTGTGTGTGTGTGTGTGTGTGTGTGTGAAAAGAAATGTTAGCAGAAAGTTGTGTCATGAATGGAACAATACTGACATATCTAAGAATTTAACATATGATGGCATAGTAGAAAAGTATGATGACAGAGAAAAAAAATATGATAGCAGAGTAGAAAAATTATTATAATATAAACAGTTTGCAATACTTCTTACTGAGAATAGGATGAAACAGATAATGAAGTTGTTGGCTAAAAAATTTAAAAATGCTTGCTACTTATGTTTTAACAGGAAAATTAAGATTTTTATATTATTTATAAGTTAATATAACTATTTATGGTCTGGGAGGAAAATATAAGAACTTTTTAACGTTTTTTAAATGTAATTTGAAATATTTATGTAAAAGAAATCTTTTACATAAAAATTTTAAATTACATTTAAAAAAAGTTTACGTAAAATATTTCCATTTATGGCAGTAAAAGTTGTAGTTTGGTGCCTCTATCCCAAAGGCAAATGCCAATCTCAAATTAGTAGTCCACTCTTACACCTATACTTTTTTCATACCAAACTATTGGAATTTTAACAAGAAATAAGAAATTTATAGCAATTTGCGTAAGGAAAAACCTAATTTTGAATGTAGTTTCTTCAACAAATTCACAAATTCAAAGTTCGTAACTTAAAACAACAACTTTTTTGAGTCAATTTTAATGATTTTTTCACCTTGAAAATATTGTACTACAATACTGTATTTCAGCTATATTTAACAATATCTAATATTGATCAATTAAAAATTTGATGTCACATACGTAGTTCTAAAACACTTTGGAAGACAAGTTTTTAATAGAGTTTTAGATGTAGATAGTAGAGATGAACTATATCATAGAATAAAGAGTTAAATTATACATAAATTTAATCAATAATAACCCTCAAAAGCGATGTTATCTAACAATTTATTATTAATTATTTAATAATATTTAATATAATAAATTTAATAAAAATTATTATTAATTATATTTGCTATTAAATGCTGACAAATGCTCGCTTTCTTTATTTTATTTGCCATACAGTGTGGCGGCCGTAAATTTGTAACATTGCGTGTTAAAACACTATCTGCTGACAGATGATTGGACTATCTATATAGTTCCGAAATATTAAAAAAAAAAAAAATAGTATTAAATGTTCTCCATAAAAAGATGATGACATCTTAATTATGTCAAACCTTCTTTTATTTGAAATAAATGTTCCTCATAAACTAAATATTTTTAATATTCTTAACTCTATTTTAACTGTAGTATAAACTTATGCCCCATTTCTAAAATTTAAATGCAATAAAGCTGAAAAACAAATACGATTTAAGAAACAACTTATCTTATTTATCAACAAAAGTGATGAACATATATTAGATAAATATTTACCAACACTTAAACTTTATTTATAAATATATCAACCCAGCAGACATGCTATAACAGGTTTTCAGTGGACCTTTATAGGCATTTTGAGCGCACCATTGTAGTTTTGCTCATCGAATCCTTAGTGCACCATTAAAGGCAGCCGCCAAATAAGGCTAGCCAATGACTAGCCATTATTAAAATGTCGGAAATTTATCGGCTTGCTATTTATAGCGGCAAAGCAAATTTCCAATAAACCGCTAGAACATGCCTATATAGGTCCACTATAAATTCACTAAAACAATTTTTGTTGGGAATAATCTAACTCCTGAAATCTTTATTTTAATAAAAATCCTATTAAGATTTTTATTAAAGTAAATTTAACAAAATTTACTTCTATTCATATTAATATATGTATATAATATATATATATATATATATATATATATATATATATATATATATATATATATATATATATATATATATATAAATATATATATATATATATATATATATAAAATTTTATTCTATTTGTGTTAGGTATAAAATATATATATATATAAGTGTTGAATATTGTATGGTTTATTAGATGATCAAACCAGAAAGATGGAAAATGTTTTCTAAAATTGTAGATGGTTATTTGAGCTAAAACTATGTGTGTTTAAATTTAAATTCGAAGTTGAAAACTTTCTAAGCAAAAAATAGAATTTAAAAACATAGCATTTTTGATTCGTCATCCGTGGTGACCGAATCCATGCCTTGATGTTTTACAGACTTGCTTATTTAAACCCGCTTATTGAAAAAAATTTGTTTTTTCATTACTATTCGGATCGGATTTCAATTAGATTGGATTTTTAAATTAGATTAATTATTAATTAAAACCCATTTATTGAAACCCGCTAATAGAAAGTAAAACGCCAATTTAAAAACTGATGCTGACGCTCTGACGCTAGTTTAAAAACTGACGTTGACACTCTAAAACCTTAGCAAACTTTAAACTTGTTGCAAAAATCTATAGGAAAAACTTAAAAGAACTCTAAACTTCATTAAAGTATAACAACTTTTTTAAAGTTGTAACAACTCATAGCAACTCCTTAAAAAATATAATAACTTTTTAAAAGATAATCAATGTTTTTTATTTTACAATTTTTACTTTTATTAACCAATGAGAACTGTAATTTTTAAATGTTTTATGCCATCAAATAATACAAGATAGTTATATCAAAATGAAAGAGGATAAAATTAAAAAAAAATTAGTCCAAAAGCAAAATTTTTATATTTTACTCCAAAATCAGTGTTGTTTTTTTTTACCTTAACTTATTATTTTAATACAAATTTTACATGTTTAAGCAAAAAAATTTACTTTTACCATCTCGTATTGCTTTCTCCACATCTATAGACTTTATATTTATTACCAAAACATGGTTTAGTGAAACATCATGACCAAGTATAAAAAATAGTGATCTCTTCAGACATAACAGAAATGGTGGTAAAGGAGGAGTTGCCATTAACTCAAGAACTTGCCTAAACGTAATTGAATAATGCTTTATTTTTGTTTTATATTTGAAATTCATAACAACTATAGCTTTTTCACATGAACATAATGACACCGCACAAAAATGTGCGGTGTCATTATATAAACATATCTTTGCTATATAAAAATATCTAGAACAATATGTGTTCAAAACTTTAATTCCTGATATCTCAGTTCCATATTGGTGTAACATAACACCTTCATCCACTTATGTCTTCAATTATCTTAATATTGCCTGGAATGATAACTATTCGACAAACTTCGAAAGGATAAGGAAACTGATAGAAGCAAACTTATTAACCTACTCAATAATTCGTTCAATGTATCAAAGTACACTTACCAGCATTTCTTTTTTAAAAAGATAAATTTATTAACACATTAGATCAATCTTGATTACCAAAATCTTGGTTAGAAACAAATGTTTAGATTTGGGCCGTCTTGAAAAAACGGCCCAGGAATTTGGTCATGACGGCCGACTTTATCTTATATTTTATATATTTAATAAGTAATTAATATAATATACAGGGGCACCGAAAGCCTCTACGCTGCCCGGGATAGCAACCCCGTATGAAGCCCTTATTTTTCTGAATTTATCTATATTATCAGCGAAGGATTTTTTTATTTTTAGGAGACTTTTTTAATATTTATTGTTATTTTACGTATAAAAAAGACTTTTTAACTTCCCAGCCTAAACATTGATAAAAAAAAAAATATTTTTAAAACACTAATGTAAGTTGGAGTCTAGAAATTGTACTCACAATCGCTATTCACTATTGACTAGTATAGCAACTGTTTCATCTTTTGACTAGTCGATGCTAAAACATCAATGATTGCATTGTTATTAGTTTTTGGAAGAGGTACTTTTCCTAAGACAAAAAAATTAATGATTGTAAACTTGAATAGCTGAGCAAATTTCTTTATTTGTTCAAAATATGTTTTAATTTCGAGAATGACCTTATACAAGAAACTTGTGATGAGGATAATGACAACACAAACTTACAATAAAATAACAAACAGAACAAGATTTCTGAGGTTGTCGCTGTTTTCTACAGCTTGGGTTGTAAAGACAGTTTCTAAGGTGATTGCAATTTGGCTAAAAATTTGGATAATTGCCCATCCTCCTTTTGTACGAATCGAAAGGTATTAAGCTAATGAGTAAAAAAAAAAAAAAATATTTGATTTACTGATATTAGAAACTATTGATGTCTACAGGTGTGATGGAGTAGTGCTTTAGTATGTTCCGTTTGGTTGTCTAGTATGGTCTCAAAATGTTTTCGCCCATTTCAAATAGCGAAAACGTATCGAGATATGTCGAGATATATACTCACTCACTTCTTGAGCTTATGGGCTTACAAATCAAAGCTAAAGGTAAGACCTAAACAATGGGTTTCAATTGATTGACCGCACACGTTAGTCATGGTAGGCCACACAATTAATCACATATATGCTACACAAAGTGTAGCATATATGTGATTATTGATTATATTGATTGTCTTCTTCTAGCCCCGGTCATGTAATTATTTTTTAATAAGTTACGACTGTAAATTTTTTTTTATCGGCAAAGTGTAAATAAATAATAAATAAAATAATAAAAAAAGATTGCAGTTAGGTGATTAACGGAGTCGCCCAGTTACGTAGACATGGGAGATATGATAATAAAAATAGATTGTACATGGTATGGTTGAATAAAAAATTAAAAGCATCAGAAAATATGAAATGAGTGGCAAGACTTTTGTAAAGTAGAAGAATAAAGTATAGATGCTTAAGGGGCACGGAGAGAAACAACAAACGTATTAGAGTCTCTGTGTTGAGATCATATGCAACAAAGATCAAATATTTAATTTACTTATATTAGTGACTGCTGATGTCTACAGGTGTGACGATGTAGCGATTTAATATGTTCCGTTCGGTCGTCTAAAACGAGGCAATCACATTCGATCTTAGAGTTGTCTGGTATTAGACGATCACATTCGTAATCGAATGGAAATCCATTCGACTGCGCCTGAAAATTTAATACTCAGTTAAACTGTTGTTCTTTTTTTTTATTTTAGGTGCCCTAAAAAGCCCTCACGGTCTTAAAAAAAATTAAACTAAATTAAAAAAAAAAAGTGTTACAAATTTTCTAGAAACTGTGGATTTTATAACTTTTTCAAAGTCAAATAAAAAATTAACAAACATTCCTTGGTTATGCATAAGATTTTAATCAAGTACCACATATCTTTGTATACCATATACTTTTACATACCATATTCTTTAATAATTTAAATTAGAAAAGTGAGGCATTATTGGTAAGCTTCCTTTTGGGATAAACTTTTTCCGTTTAAATCATCGCCAATGTGTTCTTTTAGGAGAAACAATGTCAGATTGGGTTGCTGTCGCTGCGGTTTTACTTCGGGTTCTGTTTTAGGACCTAATTTGTTTGTTATATATGTTAATGATTTGTCTGAAAACAAAAATAATGTTTGTAAAATGTATGTTTATAGCACAAAGATGCTTACCGGAATTAAAGACGAATAAGACTGTGAACGACTCCAGAGTGATATTGATTGGATTACACAAGGGACAAAAATATAAATGTTAGGTACAGCATACTTTAGGGAATTCTAATTTACCATTAATTGATTACTATACAATTGACCTTAACACAACCAGAGATTTAACATCAGGTTACATCAACTGAACAAGATTTAGGTATAATATGTGATCTTAAATTCCACAAGCAAATACAAAAGTATCATACAAAGCTAATCGAATGCTTGGAATTCTCAAGAAGAGAAATTAGATTTAGAGTACGCAATAAAAGCATGATCCTATATTTAAAACAATATCAAAAATTTAGAGAAAATTTAAAAACGTGCTTTAAATGTGCCGTACAACCTTGGTAACCTTAACTACTCTAATTGTCGCTCTGCCTTTAAATGCTCATCACTAAAGTAATTTGGAATATAACTAAATTAAGATAAAAACTCCAAAGTTACTATAGCTCATTCTTCGGCGTTAAACGACGTGGCCTGCAATAGATCTTTACCCAAAGATGAAAGCGCTGTTTTCTAAACTTAGATCTTATAGCGTCCGATTTGAATTTATCAGAGCTGAAGTTGGAGCTGGAGGTATAGAGGTTATTAAGTGTAACATCTATACTTGATACACTTTTTGAGTGTATTATTTAGATTTCCGAGTTTGTTTTTTTTTAGTTTTTTTTTACAAAAACAAATCAAATATTTTATTAGCAATTTTCAAGATTAACGGGTGTGTATCAAATACTTAAATTGTTTGCACAACAAAGTATATTTACAACTGTACTGGTTGTTTGCACAACAATGTATATTTGCAAGTTTCCTTCAACTTTGCTATTGTGTTTTTTACAACTGTAAATTTATTGCAAATTGCAAACCTTTGCATCATAATTTCATTAATAGTATAACTTAAAGTTATTTTAATGCTCAAGAGGGTTTTTTAAATATTGCACTGAACCATTTTGGAGCGATTCTAACAATGATTGGAGTAGGTGTTTTGCTTTGGCTCATACTTGCTACAACCGATGCACAGCAAAAGTGTTCCAGGTAAATCTTTTGTTTAACAACCAATAATTTAAATTTTTATACTTCAATATATTTTCCTGGAAGAATTAGTTTTGTT
The DNA here is from genome assembly GCF_038396675.1 of Hydra vulgaris. Lineage (NCBI taxonomy): Eukaryota > Metazoa > Cnidaria > Hydrozoa > Anthoathecata > Hydridae > Hydra > Hydra vulgaris. Next base: position 58,016,198 of record NC_088925.1, read on the forward strand.
AAGAAAATAATGAAATATTTTAACAGATAACAACATAAAAGCTTAATATATTTTGAATGCTTAGTTTAAGAAAGTTGTTTGAAATAATTTAGTTTAAGTAAATTAAACCATGTTAGTTAAGTTTTAAGTAAGTTAGGTCATGCAAGTCCGTTAGATTGTTAAATAGTAGCAGTTAAGTAATTTTCGCCGTTTAAAAGTTCAGTTGAAAAATATTATGTGTTAAGTTTAGTTTAAGTTAATTTTTCTTTTGGACAAAGCATTTTTAAACCTAGAAGATATTTTAATATCTTCTATTTTATCCCTCAAGTACATTTGCATACCTGCAAATCAAGTGCCATCAAGTTGCGCTTTCTCGATTGTTTGTGGTCAATCAATATTGAGCATTTTTGGCACCCGAAACGACGTTTATGCTATTATTTTAAAACCGTAGTTCTGACTTGAGTGAACACTTAAGTGAAAAAAAAAAAATGAACGACATCATTGACTGAAGTTTTTATTGACTGTTTATAAGAAAAACTTTTACAAAAGGAATTGTTTTTTTTATAAACGGGCGGGAACCCATACGGGAGCGAACTGGCGAGAACCCGGGTATCCGTTCGTTCGTTCGACGGCATTTTTACGTTTTTCAACAGCCCTAGTTACTTACCAGTGATCATCAAGACGCATGGTGTTATATTAATTATAAGCCAGTAATATTAGTTACTATTTAGTAATAAACTTAATAATGTGATATTTATTATTAATTTATGATATAGCGTTTGAATGTAAAATAGTTTCTTTGCTTTAGAAAAAACTCTGTCTGGACTTGGGTTTGCCAGAAATATACGTGTGTGAAGGTGGATTCTGAACCATTTGAAAGCACCGTTGAACTTGATACCTGTAAGTTGACATGCGGTTCAAGTTCTATGCTCTTTCCGAAACCATCTGGCAAAGCAACATTTGGAAATGAAACAGTTCCATTCTTTCCTACTAAAATTTTTCTTAACAAAATGTTTTGCGCATCAAAAGTATGTGATCCGACTACTACTTTTTATGTTAATGCAGCTTTTAATAGATTTCAAAATCAAATTCAGGAGACTTATACTCGGTTGAGCAAAGTTCCAACCATTGCTAATGATGTCAACACTTGCATTGACGAAACAAAGAATCGACAATTTTCAGTTACCATAAATATAAAGTCAAAATACGAACGTTTAACATTGGAAACAGATGAAAGTTATTCTCTTTTTATCACATCTTCAAGTAAACAGATTGACGCAGTGATTACTGCAAAAACTTTTTTTGGTGCACGTCATGGCCTTGAAACAATAAGTCAACTTACTGCTTACCTTCGATCCCATAATTCAATGCAAGTTGTGAACAATGTAAACATTGTTGACGACAAACCTGCATATAAATATAGAGGACTTATGTTAGACACCAGCAGAAACTACTTTTCTGTTGACAGTATATTGCGTTTAATTACAGCTATGTCTTATAACAAGATGAACACACTTCATTGGCATATTACTGATACGCACAGTTTTCCGATCGAAATCAAGTCTGTACCACAACTTCTTCAGTATGGCTCCTATAGCCCAACGCGTATTTATACTCACTCAGATGTACGTAAAATAGTTGACCATGCAGCAGTTCACGGTGTCAGAGTTTTGCCAGAGTTTGATCAACCCGCACATTGCGGTGAAGGATGGGAATGGGGTCCTAAAGCTGGACTTGGCAATTTAGCAGTGTGCGTTGACAAAGAACCCTGGCAAAAGTACTGCGTTGAACCACCTTGTGGACAGTTGAATCCTACAAACAATCATTTGTATAATGTACTTGGAAAAATTTATAAAGAGTATTTCGACTTGTTTAACCCAGATATTTTCCATGCTGGTGGAGATGAGATTAACATAAATTGTTGGAATACAACGTCAGAAATAACTGATTGGTTACATAAGAATTACAAAGGAGTTGGGGAAAATGAGTTTATGAAAATGTGGGGAATGTTTCTACAGGTAAGAAAAATTAAATACGAACCAAAAAATTTTCTCAATAGGTAATAAATAAGTCATAAGCGTATAACAGTTATTGATCTTAAATGTACTTTTTAACTGTTAAGAAATTGAGAAATGCTTTAGAAATCATCTCAAAAGATTTTCGAAGCCAATGCAAATAAAGAGCTTCCATTAATTCTGTGGACTAGTAAAATGACGTCAATAAAGTATTTAAATAAATATATGGATCCAAATAAACACATCGTTCAAATTTGGACAGCATCGACTGATAATGAGCTCAAATCAATTGTTGAAAGCGGATTTAAAACAATATTTTCTACTTATGATACATTATACCTGGATTGTGGTTACGGAAACTGGTTAGTCGAGGTAAGCTAAAGTTGGTGCCCTTTTTTTTAACATTAATTATAATAAATTTCAAATTTTTTCGAAATGGTTGAAGTTTGTTACTCAGTTATTATGTAAAACCTTTAAACGTTTTACGTTTTAAGTAGTAGCTTGTATAACTGTAAAACTGTTTACAAATATTTACTGTGAACTATTTCAAGACATTCTTACAATTTTTTATTGAAAATTTCTTTTGAAGGGTAGACGTAACAGATATTTTAATAATCTTACTTAAGGAATAGAGCAAATAAAATATCTTGTTTGTTATCCTTATAAATCTTTTAACAATCTTTTTACAAATCTTTTGTAATTTACAAGTATTGATGGTTTTCCCCACAAAAAATAATTAAACATTTTAAATGTTTTTATTTCAATAAAAACATTACGCCTAAAGTCTACAATAACCATAGAATAGCCATGCGTGTTATGCGTGTTATGCGTGTCTTTTCAAAATAAGTTTACTTTTAATAGCAACTTAAGCCTTTATAAAAACTTTTAGTTCATAGAGAAAGTTAAGGTGGTAGTTGTTCTTCTGCTACCTTGTTTGTTACTTTAGTTCAAGAAACTGGATTATTGGTTTTTTGTTTGTGTCTAGGAGCAACTTTCGCAGCTTCTTTTTGCTTTCTAGACTGAAACCACAGCTTCCTTGACCACATCATTGGTAACCACTACCAATTCATAAGAGTGATTGGTGATGGCAATAAATATGATGATTTTATAATCAAAGTTTTTCGTGTTCTTTTTATGCCTTAAATTTTAGTATAAATTTTATCTTTTTAAAAAATTTGTGATATATAAGGATCTAAAATATATTTTCATTCAACAATGAAAAGTTAATTTTATGACAACTTTTTCCATAATAACTTTTTTCAAAAAAATTTTTTCATACCATTTTTTGTCAATAAAACTTTTCCATGATATTTTTTGTCAATAAAACTGTTCTATGATATTTTTTTTCAATAAAATTTTTCAATGTTATTTTTTTTTCAATAAAATTTTTCATGCATATTTTAAAAAGTACAATCATTTTTATTATTTTAATGCTGAAAGTAAAATGGAGAAATTTTATTATCAAAAAAAAAATGTTTTTAAAAAAATTTCAAAAATAAGTAATTTTCAAAGGACTCTTTTGATAGTTTATTACACTACTGGTGAACTCAATTTACTCCATGAGGTAAAAAGAGATTACAGTCCATACTTTATTTTAACCTTGAAATATTCTTTCCAGCAAGCTCAAAAAGTGTTAAACTTGACGTATTTTTTACATGCTCAAAAAATTTTTATATATTCTAGACACCTCATCAGTGACATTTCATACGTGACATTTCGTCGATGAAGTGTCGCTCCAGTGACACTTCATTGATAACATTTAAACAGTGATATTTCATCAGAAATATTTCATCAGTGACACTTCATCATTGACATTTCATCAGTGACATTTTATTAGTTACACTTTGTTAGTGACATTTCATCAGCGATCACATATAAATGATAAAGGTTATTGCTAAAATATTTTGTTAAAGTTTTTATTAGAATAGAAAAATAGCATGAAAGCTATTAAATATGATAGATAAAAGCATGGTTTTTATATTTTCAGGGTAACAACTGGTGTTCACCATACAAAGATTGGAAACTTTTATACGGTAACGATCCTGTTAGGATACTTAAATCATTCAACGTCAGAGTGACAGATAAAATAAAAGACAGTATATTGGGTCAAGAGTCTGCGATGTGGTCTGAACAGGTATTACAGTTACTTATTTTATGTGTTTGTTTCATTCAAAGGCGCTACACTATTCACTTTAATAACTATGTAGTTTAATTGTTTGGTTATATATGGTTTGGTTCCCAATCGACATGTTGGAATCTATATGTAGCTAGCATCCAACTTTTATTCTTAGCTGAACATTATTTTAACTTTTTTTTTCATCTAAATTATTTTAAATAAAAAAAAAAAAGCTAAAGCAAGATTCCCAAATTAAATTATGATTCCCGTAAATGTAATTTACAGTAGCTAGTTTTGTATACAAATAATGTAGAAGCAATATAAGTCAATTTACCTTAACTTAACCTGGTCGGAAAGCTCAACATGTTTTATGTGTTTTATTGTTTTATCAAAACCTATCATTCTATCAGTGCATTATTAATAGTTCCCGTGGCATATAATAAATGTGAAAAACCCTTACGAGTGGTATTTATTTTATTTATCTTGGATAGTATACTAGAAGTACATAAAGAACACCTAAATAAGGAAAAAAAGAACAACTTGGCGTTTGTTTTATACCTATTTTAAAAGATATAAGCTTTTTTCATTATTAATTATTTTATAAATATAAAGCAAATCTTTTTTTTGTTAGGAATTCTTCAACCAAATATTTTTTTATAATTTTATAGCAGGAGTTTGACTAATTTATACACATTTTGCTAAGAATATTATTAAGGAAGACTAAGTTCTTCTAAAACTCGGATTAATTTTAAAGGTAGGCTAAGTTTGTTTTATAAAACTATATTAGGAACGAATATTTTGTCAAATTATACATCAATACCAAAATACCATGTTTCTTTTTGTAGGTTGATGAATATACATCCGAGGGAAAAATATGGCCAAGAACAGCGGCACTTGCTGAACGACTTTGGACGAACCCAGCACACGATTGGCATGATGCTGAATATCGATTAATTTTTCACAGAGAAAGATTAGTTGAAAGAGGAATCCAAGCAGATGCTTTGCAACCTTTATGGTGTTTGCAAAATGCCGGCCATTGCTATTAAAACCCAAATATTCCAGGAGAACACTAATAAGTAAAACCACAGCGTCCCATCGTCTATAACTGTGTATTTTCATTTTTCATCTTTAAGTTAAAAAAGTTTATTAACTTTTACAAATATATATATATTTTATTCTTTTTTGATAAACAATAAACCTTTTTGTGTTATGTTGTCATCAGTGGCGTAGCTAGGTAACCAAGGGCCCTGGGGCAAATTAAAAAATGGGGCCCCACTGCTATGTAAACTGATTTGGTTTTATCAAACAAAAATATGAAATATACAAATAATTTTAAAATGCTAAGCTACTTAAACTCTTTTTTTGTGCACTTCAGGGCAGGTAACAAAAATATTAACAGTTTCGCAAAAGTATCAATAACTTCCAGGCTTGATGTGGTTTTGTTTTCAATTGCTATTAGCAATAAATTTCGGGGTCGAGTTTGGCCCATCTTATTTCTTAAATAATTTTTTATTATTTTTAATTTGCTAAATGACCTTTCAGCTGCTGCAGAAGTGACAGGAATTGTAAAGAATAATAATATTATTGTAAATGCTTCTGTTAGGTCTCATTCTAGCGCTCCATATTTGCTCAGTATTTCCTTACATAATTGGTGAACAGACCATGCTTGAGTTAGTTGAGGTAAAACTAGATGGTAAATATTAATAAATTGAAGTGAAAAACTAGGGCCTATTATACTGAATATTTTTTTTGGAATTCGTCACTCTTTTGTAATAAAGTTGCTTCATCAACATGTAATAAAAATATTGTTGTTAGAAAATCGAATATATGACAGACTCCAGTAATACCAATAAAACGTGTATCTAATTGAGATATTACTGTGTTTAGTACATTAGTGAAAATCTCAATTTTAAATACTTTTTCTCGGTTTATCAATCGGTGATCAGCAGCTAATTCATCAAAATGTTTTTTAACTTTTCTTTGCCTTTTTTCTTGAAAATGGGTATCAATACCATATATTCTTGCAGTTTTACTGGCTTTGCACTTGAATAATTCAAAATCATTTCTATAAATTTGCAACTTTGCTTTGGTCTCTGTCAAAAGTTTACTCACCTCGCCCAAATTGATGTCGCATTTTGGTAAAGTTTTGGATGCATAATTGATGTCGTTCAATACACTGTGCATAAACTCGCAAAGCAACATGAACTCGAAATTTAGCATTTTTGTTTTAATACTCTCTGCTTCACTACGCTCATCTTTATTAGGATTCTTTAGAACTATTTTTGATAATGCTTTGATAATATCAAAATAACAAAGTTTTATTGCAGATATCGTATTGACCCTACTAGACCATCGGATTTAGTTTTTTTAGAGTGGGATTTAGTTTTTTTTTTTTAGAGTGGGATTTAGTTTTTTTTTTTTTAGAGTGGGATTTAGTTTTTTTCGGTCGGATTTAGTTTTTTTAGAGTGGTGTTCGATTCGCTAGTGAATTTTGACAGTAGATTCCAACGTTTGATGCTGTTATTGAAAAAGTTATAAAAATATTGCAACGTTGCGAAAAAAACCTGTATTTTCACACAACCTCTAACAGCATCATTTATCACTAAATTTAAATTATTAGTGGCACAATGTACGTACTCTGCGTTAAGCTGGATATCCTTAATATGTTTTTTACACCATTATACACACCACTCATCACACTGACTCAATCATAGCCTTGCCACACATTTTTTTAAATCAATATTTTTGTCGATAAATAATGTTTTCACTTGGTTGACTAAATCTACTGCGCCATGTTTGATGGCTGCATAAAAGCCTAGAAACACTTCTTTTACTTCTATATCAATTGGCTGTCCATTTTCGAATCTGGTTATTACTGCATACCTTAAAACAATGCTTAGCTGATCTACCTTCGATATGTCCTGCGTCATATCCATTATGATTGCAAAAAACGGTGATGCTCTAATTTGTTCAAGCAGACGGGTTTCAAGTTTGTTTCCCAAGCTCTTAATCATTTCATTTTGAATTGTTACACTCAGATATCTTGTAGATCCTAAAAACATAAAAGAACACAGATCAAAAAAGTCCTGATATTAAACAGTTAATGATTATAAACAAAATAAAACGATAAAAAAACTTAGAAATAATTAGTTTTACCTTAGGGCATATCCAAAACTTACCGCAAAATGTTATCATATCGGGCGACAAGCTCTACAAAGGACAGAGAATTTCCGTGGTATCCTTCCTGACTTAAGTCTTCCTGATGTCCTCTCAAAGCCTAAAACCTTTTTGCTAGGGTAAGTATAATATAGAATAACCTTTGAAGAATCATTTTCCAAAATGATGTTTTTTTGCAAATTTCATTTTCAAGTTCCTTGTCAATAGTATTAGTATTGTATTTTCATACACAGCACATGCTTCCGAATAGCCACACGAACAACTGTGTTGTTTAATTCTTTCTGATAAATGTTTCCGATCTCGAATTCCCGTACACCAAACATTATTCCTTTGTGAAGCAAATAACCAGCAGGGTTGACAATAGACAGCGTCTAGAATTTTAGAATAACACAACCAAAAGCGATAAACTGGCCCATATTTAGAACACAAAACGTAGTACAATTTTGAAAAATACCTATTGTTCTGGTTGATGTCTGTTGGAAAAGGTCCTGAAGGCTGTAATTTAAAATTTCCCAAGTCATAAGAAGATTTGTGCTACACATTTTCGAAAAATGTAGAGGTCTGTGGTTCCCTCTACATTTTTCGAAAATATGTAGCACAAAATACCCTCCGCTCTTATGAGTGTCATGCAAACATGATCCCCATTTACATGATCGTCGGCGGAGGTATCTCCAACTGCAATAATTGTCGAATCTTCTTCAGTAGGCTTCTCAACCAACACTGCAGTTACCACATTATTTGAGTCACTATCAGTAGAAATATTTTGGCGAGATGTACTTGCAGAAGGCTGACTAAAAAACTTTTTGGGCAATTTTTGCTTACTATCTTCTCTTTCTTGGTGTTGTTTGCGTTTAAATGCACCACTGGGTTTCTTCTATTTATCCATAATTTAAGTTTTCTAATTTATTTAAACAATACAATATTAGATAATCTAATTATGTATTGTTTATACAATATATAATATAATAACATAATATAATAAGTGCTGGGCAACGATTAAAATTTTTAATTGCGACTAATCGCACGGTTTGGTGGTTTGCCAGCATTAAGAGTGTGTGCTGCTTTTAAGTGATACTTCAAACTTGAAGCACTATAATGACAAGAAAATTCAGCTTTGCAGTGGTTACAAATAGCTTTATTTCTATCAACACCACTGTCTGGAAATAGTTTAAAATAAAAATGCCGATTTAAGAGTTCTGTACCTTTTTCCATTTTTTCTGTATACACAAGATATTTTCTGTTTCAAATTAATCTACATTAAAAACAGAAAGTTGCACTTGAATCAAACAAACAAATAAAAAAATTTATGTCTTTACACGGTTTTTTGACAAAAGTTGCAAACAATTTACTAAAATTATTCGCTTTATTGTTAAAAAAATAACTTCGTGCAAGTTTAGAACGTTTTTGAATTTTTTTGACTGAATACGAATGTTTTTATCATTAAAACATTCTTTTTCAGTCAAAAACATTCAAAAACGTTCTAAAAATTGTATGAATGTTTTTGTTTTCAACAGTAGAAGAAATATACAAGTTGTATAATACAAATGCTCACAACAAATGCTTTCATTGGTTAAAGCGCGTGATGAGGACCACCCCAAGCAGCCAGTACCTTTCTGATTAACATCCCACCTCCCGATATAACCCAACCTGGTTCACCCAGGGTTTTGTGTGTGCATTCAGAAGCAATGAGCAACGGACTTTTAAAATAACAATAACAACAAATTAAAATTGCGTTAACGCGCGATAAAATAATTGTCGGCTTTAATTTATTAATGCATTAAGGCGATAATAACGCGTTAACTTGCCCAGCAGTAAATATAATATAATATATAATACTTAAACAAATACCTAATACAACCTACCCACTCGAGCACAATCTAATTTAGATTGTGCTCGAGTAGGTAGGTACTCACTGTTCACTGACGACGTTAAAAGTAATATAAAAGGAAAGAGAAATACACTGATGCGATACAAGTGTCGTTGGGAAATGGCGGACATATCACTATCCGTCAAATTGATAACACTGCAAACCTACAGAAAGAATATAAGGGAATTCCCTAGGCATAACTTTTGAATTTCTCTCAACTGAGTTGTCATGATTAAAGTGGGGTTGCAAGTTGCAACCTATCATATTTGTTTTGAAAATGGGAGAAATTTCCAAAATTTCAGTTCGATCGAGATTTCTGGTAAGGATTCAAGCGATCCCTGAGCTTGAAGGTCCCGGGGCACTGCCCCGCGTAGCTCCTAGGTTTGTAACAACTATGTAAACTTTGTAACAAATTTGTAACAACTATGCAATAATCACAATTTCAATATAACATATGTTTGTTTTTCTTAATATAATATATAATTTATTTTTTGACAACTAAGCTACTTGTTCAGCTCAATTCTAAACTATTCAAAAGTATTTTTGAATGTTCATGAGTGAGCGCGCGTTAGATGCGTAACCACGCAACAATCTATCGGAAGATAAATTCTTAAAGCTTATCATGCATGCAACTGATGCAATATATTCTTACTTCATACAAATTTGTGGCCAAAAATAATTTTAGAAAAATTACTTTTTTTCATAAAACTTTTATCTTCTTGTTATTATACAAGCAAACTAACTTACCTTGATAAAACATCGACGCTGCGTTTTGGAACAATATTACAAAAAAATAGATTTTAAAGGTTTTTATTTTAAGCAATAGTTAAAATAAATGATAATAAGTAAAGTAATAATTCGTAAAATAAAAAATAAAGGAAAATTTTCAAGGTTTTTGGGCCCAAATAACAGGTTTTAGGGTTAGGGAGGCCAACTTTTTGACATGTCATTAATTATATTATTCAATATTAATTATATTTTGTTAAAACATGAAGTAAGTTTATGACCTTTACAGATCTAACCTGTAAAACTGTGTTAAATTCCAAAAGGACAAAATGTATTTCTTAGTTTTTGTGTGACTAATGATCGGTCAGTGCACATTTTTCTGTTCTGTATTTTTTAACTCGATTACTTCCAACTGTTAAATAATATTTTTATGTTTCAAACTTAATTACTTTGGTCCTTAGCGGCGGGTTAAGATGCTTTTTAGTGTGTTGAACTTGTCTTAATCACATCTTGATAAGTAGCTTTCCTATGGTAAAAAAGCTGGAGGAAGATAAATCCCTTTGTCACTATACCTTTTTTTGGTTTCAAAAGAAAAATAATCATCTAAAAAGAACTTAAAGCTGCATGAAAAACGCAAAGGACTAGACTCTAAAAATACTTTTTAAGGTTATTTTTTTTATTAATAAAATATAATTGTAAAACATAATAGTAGAATATAGTTATACAACGTAGTTGTAAAACAAATTTTATAATATTATTAGATTTACTTTACATGTGTTCAAAATAATCTTTCTTAGTATTTTCCGAACAGCTCAATATTCCATTATGTAAATTACTAGTTCACTATTCCATTATATAAATTACTAGTTCACTATTCCATTATCTAAATTAATATTTCTGTTGTTTTCGATGATTCTGACACTTGTGGTTCAAGTTGCAATATTATTCCTTTTAAAATTAAAAAAAAGAAAAGCTAATACAAAATCTTTTAAGTACCATTAAAATATTCTTAAAATTATATTTTAAACAAGGAAAGAAAATATAATATAAGTAAATAAATATAAGTCTTTTTTAATTTATCCTCTATTCCTTTCTTTTTTTTAATTTCTTTTGTTAGTTTGAGAATAATTTAAAAATATATATAAATAAACAAATACAAAAATAAAACATAAAGATAACAAAAAAAAATAATAAAAACAGAATGCACACACTTACATATCAATACATACCAAACAACTAGGGGTATTTTTTACATACTATTTCAAGAATATATGGTATAAACTTTTTTACATCCTCAGTAATAAACAAACGATAAATTTAAATCGTGCAAAATTTTAGAATTGATATTTAATTTTATTTTTTTATATGTATATATATAAAATTAATATGTATACTCATAATTCAATAAATCAAATCATAAGAGTACTCTTATTTAACGCCTTAGAAGAAATTTAATTCATTGTCGTTTAGTAGAAGAATTTGCCAAAGTTTTGTTTTAAATTGGTTAAACGAAGATAGTGTTTTAAGATCGTCACTTAAAAGTGTATTCCATAATTTAGGTCCTCGATTTGTGATTGAGTATTTAGTGGCTGAATAATACATTGTTACCTAAACTATGCAAATATTGTTTGCAAATATTGGTTTTGGATTGACTGAAGTTATTTTTTGAGAATCTTGTGCTGCATATGATTTATTTTTTTAAATAATGAGTAAAAAAATGACAGTGCTGGTTTTTTATGAAGTTTAAACATAAATATATGAATTTGATAAAGATTTATTTTGAAAACGTTTAGTATATTGAGTTTACTAAAAAGTATTTTGGTATCGGAGATTCGACCTTTATTTTTAATAATCTTAATAGTTTGTTTTTGTTTGCAGAGAAGTTTATTTATTTTTTGTAACGTTTGTGCTGCACCAAACAATATTTGCATAGTTTAGGTAACAATGTATAAATGAAAGTTATATGTATTTCAAACAAGACTGATTTAAAAACTGTTTATCAAATTTCAAAAAATGTTGGTATACTGTATAAATACAGTATACCAACATTTTTTGAAATTTGATTCTCAGTTACATTTATATTTTTCATCTAGAATTACGCCCAAGAACTTTAACGATATTTCCCTTTTTATCAAGTTATTATCAATAAAAAAAATTCGGTAGGTTCAATGGAATATTTTTTTATTTTTAAAGCATGATGGAATAATGCGTATATAGTTTTAATAATGTTTAGGGATAGCTTATTGGATTTAAACCATTGGCTTAGTTTATCAAGTCCTTTGTTTACTGTTAAAAATAAAATACTAATATCTTCATTGGAGTAAAACAAGTTAGTATCATCGGTGAATAAAATTGAGTTTAAGATATTAGAAAACTTATTTAAATTGTTAATATAAACTAGAAATAAGGAGTCCTACTATTGAACCCTCGGGAACACCGCATGTTATAGTCGTATTGTTCGTTTTTCCACCTTCATATGAAATATATTGCTTACTGTTAAACAAATAACTTTTAAACCAAGCCAACTTTAATGTTCTTATATTGTAGGTTTTGAGTTTAAATATAAGAATTTTTCAAAATATGATCAATTGTATCAAAGTCTTTGCTTAGATATATATAAAAAACACTTAAAGTATACTTTTTTACATTAAACCCTTCAAATATATTATGTACAAGGTGTATGATTACGTGATGAGTAGAATTACTAAATTTGAAAACAAATTGTTTATTGTACAAAATATTATTTTTGTTTAACAAAAAATAAAGTCCATTATACACAATTTGTTCTAGAATTTTTGAAAAACATGTAAGAAATGAGATTAGCATGCACTCTTAGCAACAACCCGAATGCGAGCCGTTGTTACGCTACGAAGTTTAGCCGAGGACGCAACTGAATGCAGAAAAAAATGCAGGCAATATCTTGAACGATTACTCATTAGACAGTTTTATATATTGAATTTATCTTTAAAAGAAGGAGTTTTTCCGGAAAAGTTAAAAATCGCTAGAGTTGTCCCAATTTAAAAATCAGGTGATCTTTATGACGTCACTAATTATAGCTAAATCTTTAAAAAGAATTATTTGGTTTACTTTTAAAACTATGTTTTAGTAAATAATAAACAGTAAATTAGTATGAGTTTTGTCATATAGATTTTTATATTTATGTTGTAGAACTGTCAACAACAGATTACGTAACTATTGTCATAAATAAATTAAGAACAATCTAGTTATAATTTTCTATAACTGAAAAAGTTGCAAATAGTTTAGCCAACGGTGGTAAGAAGCCAGTTCCAGTTTCCATTGATATTTAGATTTGCATAAACCATTTTATGCAAATCTAAATATCAATGATTTGAAATATCAATGATAACTGCTTTGAAGTATAGCAAGATATTTTTTTTGTTGTTGTTGCAGTAAATTATCTTAAACAATTTTTTTTTAAACATCTTCACTTCCAACAAGTTCGCAAGCAACCACTATTAGAGTTGGAAGTTGCTGGATTAAGTTAAGTTACTGATACAGTTTAAAATATATTTTTGCACCTTGTTTAAAAGAGAAAGGGCATCATTCAAAGATCCACTTTAGATATGGCAACAGTATTTCATACGAGAATGAATTTGAGATTTACAGAGATAAAGAATAGACTTCGGAGTAAGAAAGTGGCGAGCACGATGAAGAGATGCAATCTTCTCCGATGCTAATTTTGCAATGGATTTGATTTAGGTTTCCAAGAACGATCGTAAGTTAAAGATAATTCTATAAGACAAAGGTAAATGACACTTCAAGTTAATTACCGTTTTTAAATATAGGAAGATTATTGAAGATTATTGCAATAATCATGAGTTTTATATGATTTAAAGTTCACCAACTATTTGAGAGCCCCCGGCTGTCGCTAAACTGAGATCCTTTTGAAGCTCTTATGCCCCACATACCACCCCCCATCTTGAATATAGATTAAACCGTGATCAGAAGCATCTAAGTGTGAATGTGGAGAAACTAAACACTGACTAGAATCAGATACAAGACATAAGTTGATTAGAGAAGGTAAAAATTTCAATCTGTTCAGACAGCAAATTAGACGCAAGTTGGACTTTACATACTCTTCAATGCTTGAATTTGAGTTGATATGAAGTATGTAAAAGACACTCTAGAAATTTTATCTAAGCCCGTAGAGGAGATATAAGCATTACAATTGATTAAGCCCCGCAAAAGGAGAAACCTGTTGTACCTCTGACCACTTTTTTATCCAGGCTATTGATCTATTTAAATTGTTCAAATATTGTGTTGTTATATATAGGTTATATAGGTTGTTAAATAGGTTGTTATATAGATTATATATGTTGTTATATAGGTTAGTAAACCCGGCCCCAGTAATGAAAAGCATGATGGTTCTAGATATTGAGAAACTTAACACATTGCAGATATTAATTTTTATGTATAAGTATAAAAACAATCTTCTACCAAGAGTTTTTTCAGATAACTTTCTTATATCATTTTCTGAAAAATATAATCTGCGTTCAAATACCAGGAACGACTATCAATTAGGAAAAATTAAATCACAGCAGTCAAGTTTTCTCATTACAAACTGTGATCCATCAATAATCGTTTCCAAAATAAAAATATTAAAGACCTAAAAAGCATTTCATTGTTTAAACAACAAACTAAAATGCATATCCTTAATGCCTGACATATATATTATAGTTTACAGTATTTGTTTTCAGATTTTTTTGTATTTTTTCTTTTTATTTATCTTTTATTTTTTTATTTTTCTTATGTGTTTTTATTTTATTTATTTTTCTTTTTTTTTTATGTTTTCAATTTTTTACGCACACACAAAAAAAAAAAAAAAATGAGTTTTGCTTTATTAAAATTTTATTTTTCTTTAAAATTTAAAATGTTTTTTTATTTTTATTTCAATGAGTGACTAAAGGGTCTCTATGAAAATGTTGTGACGATAAATGCATCATCCCTACCTTCTTTGAGTCCCTGACTGATTATAACAGTATATATATATATTATAAATTAAAAAGATTAAAAACGTTTTTTATAAAGGTTTTTTATGTTTACGATGTTACTTATTTTATATGAAAAACTGTAATATTGTTTAATCAGCGAAATAAAAGTTAATTTGCGAAATAAAACTATAATTTGTGTAAAAAACATGCTTTACATTTTTATTTTATTCGATCAAGAAGTTTTTTTAACGTATTCAAAAGTTATTAAAGTGGTTGATTTTAAAACATTTACGTTGCACTTTTAACCAAAGTGTATTGATCCTTTGAATCACGGTTTGTAGATTTGGGGTCCTATTATCGATGAAATACCCTATGAAAGTCCTTTTAGGTGGTAATTGTGTATACAAATTGTAGCATAAAATGAGCAATTTCAAAATCCTGCATTAATATCCAACAGACTTATTTGACATTTAAGTTTTTATCTAAAAGTGTTCTCAAAATGTTGAAACATTCGAGCTGAATAATCTTTGTCAGTCAGAACCATAGATAAAGTATAATTACTTTTTTAAAAAAGTTCCAAATATAGAAACGTATTCTTTGTTTGAAAGTTTAATTGACGCGGCAAAATTGCTTAAAATTTTTTTATTTTATTATAAAATTCTATGTGTTACTTAAAATTAAATTAATCTGAAAAATTTTCACAATAAACTAGGAAAAAACACAAAATTTTAGTTTCACTGAAATACTTTTTTTTAATTTACATTAGTTGAACAATTGCAAAATTTGATCGCGGCGTGCATCTTTTTGAACTTCATCTTTAGTGTCGTATCTAACTTGAAAGGACAAAGCTGTGGAAGGTATTGCTGAAAAGTTTTCTACATCATCTCCCACTTTTATACACATGTTGTGAATCATACAAGCACATACGATTAGTTTTTCCTTATTTTCCACTTTACGAAATCGAATTCGAATTTGTAGACAGTAAAACCTTTGTTTCAAAATCCCAAAACATCGCTCGATGAAGTTTCTAGTTTTTTGATGTGCATCATTGAACCCACGCTTGGAAGCTGTTTGGTTGTCGTTGTAAGGTTTGATGAGCCAATTATTACAGTTATAGCCTTGATCACCTAAGATAACTACACCTGGAAAAATTTGCTCACCTCAAACTTCAAAAGCGTCCCAAAGTGTTGATTCACGTAACACCTAAAATGTTTGAAAAAACAATCTAAATTTTTCAAACTAGCTAGTTATTATTGTAATAAATATTCTAAAGGTGAATAGGCAGTGTAAATTATATAATATATTTGTAGAGCATATATTTGTTTCTTAGGTTTTAACATTTTTTAAAACAAAATATTTTTTGATATTTTGACAGACCAGATTTAGATAAGAAAGTCTTTGTATGACTTAATATGCTACGCTAGTTTTTTACTTGGATGTTTATTTTTTTAAATATTGTTATTTAGATAATTGATGAATTAACTCAAATTCATTTATTACAAATTCAGTAAAATTAAAACCTTCCCGAGAATCATGTCATTGCCCAGGGCCATTAGCGTAAACGTAACAAATAAACAAATCTGGGCCACAAACGCAAAGAACATTCAAGGAATGGAACTAGTGGCGAATAAAGAATGCATCTTCATCTTTCAATGGAGGGATGATTAGTATGTGACTTCCGTCAATGCAACCACACACACACTTTAAATCTGTGCCACAGTGTAGAACTTACTGGGTAGGCTGTCAACAGGATCAGGCCAATGAACAATTTCCTCTCATCGACGAAACAAACTGTGCTGGACTGCATAAACTGCTCGATGGCCAGTGTCTTTTCCAACACCATGGCTGTCTCGCTCAACATGATAGAATGATGCAGTTCCTGAAATTTAGAAAACCAATTTTTAAACAATTTTAAATACTATTGGGAAAATATCATATTTGAGCTATACAAATGAGGAATATTTTTAAACACACAAAACTAGCTTTACTGATACTAAAAACAAAAATTAAAATTGTTGAAATGTTTGCAGCCTTTCCAGAAATAATAAATTAAATTTATATAAGCACCTTGAAACTTACTTATTCAGTACAAAAATTTAAACTTGTAAAGTCAAGTCATCATTAAAAAAATAATAAAATATACCTAGAAAATGTAGAAATTTTTTAATTTGATCTCGTGGGCAGTGTTGTTTATATAATTTCTATTTCCATTTTTACTTAGTTCTTGTAGCATCGATTTAATTTCTAATTTTAATTTTACTTGTTTTGAATCAGTTCTTATGGAATTAATTTCAGTTCAGTTCTTATGATTTCAATCTTTTTAGTTCTTATTTCAGTTACTAATTCAGGTCATATTTTACTTGTATCAAATTTTCCAGCAATTAGTTGTCCTAACTGCACATTTTTTTGAAAAAATTAAAGTGTGGTCTTGAAGTGTACAAATTTGGATAACTTGTACTATTTGCATTCATTTAAAAAAAAAATCTTATGGCACCTTCCGGGGCCTTAAAAAAAAAACTTACCCTACCCCGGGTAAAGTTGGCGCAAACTATAAAAAAGATTATAAACGTATTTTGTAAGTAAAAATTAATAAAAATACTTTGCAGATAAACGCAATTCGTGAACTTACCCCCAATCATTATTTCAAGAAATAATGTAGTACATAATTTTTAAGAAAAATATTTAAACAATATTTTAATTATTAAACAATCTAAATAAGCATACAAATAGTCATAGAATAGTCATTCAATGATTCAGTTGAGTTATAATAAGATTTTTTTCGAAATTGAAAGAAGTATAATTGTAATTATACTTCTTATAATTATAATTATAATTGTAATTATACTTCTGGTTGAAGTATAATTACAAGTTTTTGTTCAGTTTCATAAAAATTCTCATCTCTCTAATGACTTTTCATTCAATTGCGGAAAAAATCCTTTCTACAAACGCCTGTGGTGCTGGGGCGGACAGTAAATCTTCTGCCGAAATTGCAATCTTGCTATACTTGTTTTTTTTTTGTTTCCAAAAGAGCAGGCCGTTACTTGGCAGCGCTTCATCACCGCTTATGTTTGCCAAATACCTTGACAGCTGACTTGCAACAGTGAGATTGTCTTGGTTATAAATTTTTCCTTCCTTTGAAAATATTTTATTTAACAAGAACTTATAGCGTTTTATGGCAGCAGATTTACATTCACTTATTATAAACATCATTGCTGCATGGAACAAGGTGCCCATTTCCGATATGAGGATAAAGACAGCAACTGTTGGATCTAACAAATATGCAGCAGACGGAAGAGGATTAAACGTATCTGATTCTGGCTGCAGAATTGATTGAAACCGTTGACGTAGATCTCCAAGAAGATTTGCTGTCAAAGACATGTTGGTAGGATACTCTTGTAGAAGGCAATCCAAATTGTAAAGACTAATAACTGTAACAATTGTAATGACTAATAATTGTCATTGATTTACGTCTCTTTTTTTCATGCTGTTATGATGTGATTTAAAAGGCAGGATATAGTCCGCGTTATTAGTAAACCTAATTTAAAGACTATAAACCTTGTCTTGTTTTTTAATGGTAATGGCTAATAAACTTTTACAACTTATTACCATTTTCGATTTTTTAGTTTAAATAAGGTAAGACACAATTTTATAGATTTAATAAATTTCCAAAAATAGTTCCTAAATAATAATGACATAAATAATAAACTAATATGCACCAATTTCTGTAAGAACTTTATTCACCGATGTCTTTATTTTCGACAGCCAGTTAATCATCTGATATGTACTGTTCCATTTTGAGGTGCACTCAGTAATCACAGACTTCCCACACTTGTCAATTAGTTTCTAAATTGCCGCACTTGATTTCCTATTTCTTGATACAACTTGTATCGTTTCTAAGATGGCTGCACTATAATGTTCAGAAATTGATTTTATGAGAAGCTGGAGTGTGTACGCCATACAGGGCATTCGACGATTTGGAATATGATCCTGCAGGGATAAATCAGTTTGTTCTGACTGAGACTGGATCTTTTCCTCATCAGTTTCATGTTCAAACTTGTCAGATTCAAACTCATAAGATTCAGATTCGTCAGATTTCTTAGCTGCATAAACTTTCTGTAAGAGCCTGATGGCTCTAACCATATTAGACGCGATGTCTGAAACAATCAACATAACTTGATTTTCTTTAATACCCCACTGGTCAAGACATTTTTTTACACATTTGGCAAGCATCTCACCCGTGAGGGGATGTTGGAGTTCCATCAAATTTAGAAAAGTATGTCGTGTTTTATCAATGGTAGTGTCATAGAAATAAGCAGATATTCCAAGGAACGATGCTGTGAGACCCTTCTTTGTCCAACCATCAAGACAAATTGTTACTTTACGTGCATGGTTCATGAAGTCTTTCAGTTGTGCAGATTGTATAAGAAAACGTTCGTTTATCAGCATGTTTAATGTTGCAGACCCTGCAATACAAGATTTAAATCAGTTAAACTTTAATGCACATCAGTTAGTGTTGTTTGTTACTATAGTATTACATTAATGATACTATAAATACTAGTAAACATTTAAAAAGTGTTTAGCATTGAATGAATTTAAAACAATAATTTAAAAACTTAATTTTGTTAATTATTACCTGGCAATTTAAACTTTGGGTCAAGCGTTTTTATCATCTCTCGAATCGACGGCTGATCAAGCAATACCATTGGATAGCTGGTATTAACAATCATTTCAATCACGCAATTCTGACGCACTTAATATTCACTTGACTCCGTTGACCATGCAGTGGTTCGGTGTTCAAAGCACTTTCTTATTGTCTGGGTTTTTGTCTTTCCACTATTTTGGGAAGATGTAGAACTGATTTCATCAACTTTACGTTTCAAAAATATTTTTTCTGCATTTCGTTTTTTCATCCGTGTAATAATTGTGTGTGTCTTTATGTATTCTCTGAATACGCGCTACCAAGTTACTGGAATTTTTTCCGGCAGAGTTGCTCGACACGCACCCGCATTATTTATGTCCTCTACGAGACACGTGGATATGTCAGTTTTTTTATCGTAAACAAAGAATTTTAATACGGGACTGTCACGTTTCTTACCAGCCAACAACCTTTACAAACTCATTATTCTGTTAGTGATTGATTTTCAACTCTTAAGAATCATTAGATGTTTATTTTATAACAAAAGAACGCATTGAATTTATACTTAACGTACTGACAAGCACGTGATCAGTTTTGTGGTCCAATGATACATTCGATAATTATTCCTAATATCATCGTTTTGGTCAAACATGTGTGTCAATTTTAAAGCAAGTATATAAAATTTATAAGTTAATTGCCAAAAAAAAAATTATTGTATCAAAGTTTTTTTAATATTCAATAATTTTTGTTTGGCAATAATTCTTAATTCTATTCCTATTTTCGTTTTTTGATGTTTATATTCAATTCTATTTCAGCTTTCGCTCTTCAGATAATTCCTAATTTTATTTTTTATTCACGTTAACGAAATCAATTTACTTCTAGTTTTACTTCACGTTAATGAAAATATCACTGACACACACACACGCACACACACACGCACACACACACACATATCACTGCTCGAATTTTTGTTTCTCTGAGTTGGATGATGCAGGTCATCTTTGAGCATTTCTTCAAGGCTATCCAAAACTGAAACAGGGACTCGGTACCGCTCACAAAAAACAGATTTAGAGATATTTTCTTAAAACTTGCGTTCTTGAAACTATTTTATGTTTTAATATATATATATATATATATATATATATATATATATATATATATATATATATATATATATATATATATATATATATATATATATATATATATATTATATATATATATATATATATATATATATATATATATATATATATATATATATATATATATATATATATATATATATATTATATCATTGCAGTTTTACTAAAGAGTTAAACTTTGTTATTAGTAATTTGAAATCTAAGAACATACTGTTGAGAAAATACTGTTGGTTTTTACCTATCGAGGTGGTCTGTCAGTAAAACTTTTTTGAAAATCTAAGAAATTTTCAAGATAAGACTCTAACTCAGAACTTTCCATTTTACAAGGTTAATTTGCTTTATGATGTTATTTTTGATTGTAATTACTGCTAAATTTACTTTTAAATTTAAAAAAATCCATCTTGGGTTTAATTATAGCTTTACTTTCTTGTGGTATAAATTCTTGGCAACTTTGAATAATTTTGAATACAGTTCTGAAAAACCAAAAGCATAGTTTAATGACCTTACACAATACAAAATATTTAATTTTTGTATTATAATTTGTATTACTTTGAAGTGCACTCTGAAGTTACTCTAACAAGAAAACAAATCATTAAAAAATGCGTTATTCTTTGTCTAAGTATCTCTCTTAAGTATTTCTATTAACAAGCACTAAAGACACAAAGAGCTCAAAATTCTGCATAATAGAGAGTCTCTAAGATATTTCAAATTTAAAAAAAAATGCGTATATGTATTCTTCGCAAATTACTATTAGAAATTATTAAGAGACTTAGCATAATGTTCAATGTTGCAGTTTAAAAAAAATCTTTTGTTTTTAAAATAGCTTTATAGATTGCGAAAGTTCCCAACAAGTAAACCAATTAAAAAATATTAATTATTTTCAGTACTTTACTTATTTTCAATATATTCGATATATTTTTACATTTTCAACTTGATAAAATTCAATATAAATTACAATTGTACACACCTCTCGGGCAGTGTAAAATTGTAGTTTACATAATTGTAAAATTGTACACAAAAAATTTCCGTAAACTTTTTATTGGGCTGTGTAATTTTACAATGTCTACAATGTAGCTATATTGTAAAAATTTACATTGTAAATTCGCTTTATAGGATAGGGCCGTGGTGTAAGTGTGGTGAAACAAATGTTCAGTTTGAACTAATTAATTACAAATCAGTTCACCAACCACGTAATTTTGGTATTGGTGAGGGCGTAAGTATTTTTATCCACAACTCAATTAATTATAGTTAACGTAACGATCTCTGTGTGAATGAAATAGATTGTGAGTCATTATGCATTGAATTAAAAAATAAAAAAAACAAAAAACATAATTTTAAACGCGACATATAGACCACCATCAGGTAAAATAAAAAAATTTAAAACTCATCTTAAATCATTTATAACAGCTATCAATAAAACGCGAGATCATATCTTTTTGGCTGGAGATCTAAAAATTAACCTAAAAAAACAAGCTTCAAATAATAATGTAAAAAATTTTATAAACACTCTTCTTCAAAATAACTTAATTCCAACAATAAACAAACCAACTAGATTGACTAACAGCTCTTCTACACTTCTTGATAATAAAAAACTATTAACTTTCATAATAAGTAAGCAAGCGCAAACACCAAAGAAACTTGGAATGTAATTAAAGAAGTAATTGGCAAAAATGGTTATGCGAGAAACACTCTGCCAAAAAAATAACCGTTAATGAAAAAAATATTTATGATAAATCAATTATTGCTGAAAAAATAAACTTTTTTATTAATGCTGGTCTAAATTAAGCATCAAAAATTCCTCTGAATTCAACTTCATTTGAGTCTTATTTAAAAATTACGATAAAGTTATGGATGAACCTAATCTTAAATTAATTGAATTGCGAACCGCCTTTTATAATCTTAAAACTAACAAAAGTGCTGAATTTGATATAATTAATGTTAATGTTGTAAAATCCGTTTATGATATAATCGAACCTCTTTTGTTTCACTTCCTTAATCTTTTTTTTAAAACGAGTATTGTACCGGAAATATTAAAATTGCACGAATCACACCGGTTTTTAAGACTGCCGATGACTCTATTGTTTCTAATTATAGACCTATATCTATATTACCGTGTTTCTCAAATTTGCTTGAAAGAATAATGTACAACAACCTATTTAATTATTTACCAGAAAGCGATATGTTGTATTCAAAACAGTTTGGTTTCAAAAGAAAATGTTCCACTGAACATGCAGTGGTTAAAATAGCCAATCAAAAAACAAACGCATTATGTACTAACTACTTTACATTAGGAGTTTTTATTGATCTGTCAAAGGCTTTTGATACTGTAAACCATAACATACTAATGAAAAAACTTGAACATTATGGATTAAAAAATAATAACTTACTTTGGTTCAAATGCTATTTGACCAATAGAAAGCAATTCATCCAATATGAGCAAAAACAAACAATTCCATATATTTTAACTTGTGGTGTCTCTAAAGGCTCTCTTTATTATTTTTAGTATATATAAATGACTTAAATTTAGCAACACACTTCTTAAATTATATTCTTTTTGCAGATGACTCCAATTTTTTTTTATTCCCACAGAGATTAAAAATTTCCCACAGAAATTAAAACACTTTTTGAAACAGCTAACGTTTCAAAAAGTGTTTTAATATCTCTGTGGGAGTTGGCTAAGGTTAATGAATGGTTAATTAGTAATATACTGTCTGTAAATGTGGACAAAACCAAATTTATTTTATTTTATAAAGTAATTAAATTTAATAATATTCCTATTAAATTGCCAAATCTAATAATCAATATAGGTAACATTAAAAGAGAAACTTTAGTTAACTTTTTGGGCGTAATATTAGATGAACATTTACGTTGGAGTGATCATATAAAAAGCAATAAGAAAAAATTATCAAAAAATATTGCCATGATATACAGTGCTAAACCATTTCTAAATAATAAATCTTTAAAAAGTTTATATTTTACTCTCATTCATTGTTATTTGGTTTATTGTATTATTGTATGGGCAAGTACAAATCATACAAAATTAAAAAAGTTGTATAGTAAACAAAAGCATGCGAGCAGAATATTATTTGGAGCTGATAAATTTGTACCATGCGAGCCTCTTCTGCGTATACCCAGACGGCACATCTGGTTTTAATCTCGGAATTAAAACCCGTATAAACACGTGTTTGTTACGATCCAGGCGTAAACCAAAAACACGTAGATTTCACGGGAAGTTTAACTGGAGTTTTACACGTGTTTTCTATGGTTTCAAACACGAGTTTTTTTATGTTTTAAATACGTGTTTTTGAGGTTTTAAACTCGTGTTTTATAAGGTTTTAAATTCGTGTTTTCTATAGTCTAAAACGGACTTATGGCATTTAATAAAGTTTCCAAACGGAAACTTTATTTAATGCCATAAGTTAGTTCAGGCATAAGTTTTCCAAATTTATGCCTGAACTAACAGCTGTTCAGCACGGTTTAATGATAAACCAAAAATACGTAGGTTTTGTTAGACACGTTTATAGCTTTAAACCGTTTAAACCTTTTTTTATATATACTACATTATATTTACGACAATTTTGTTGTTTTATTTTTGTTTTTTAAGGTAAATTATTTTACAATAATACTACAAAGAAAAAATAAACAAAGAAATAAAAAACCAAATCATTAAAAATAAGCTAATAAAAGACGCTTGGCACATGGTTACCATACATAATATTTAATTTCGATTGATCGCCTCTTCCGTCATTATAAAATCTATAATCGTATAACAATACGCTTTCGCATTTTTACAAACAATTCCAGTAGCATCAAATGTTCTTTTTAATTTTTCTTAAAAATCGAGTCTCGAACTTTACTAATTCCTCAATTGAGGTAACCTGTTCAAATTTAATTTCATTCAAATCTTTATCTAAAAACTATTGCAGTAGCCCAAATTTCTTTTTATGTAATGGTGTGACACAATCATTTTACGCTAAAACATGGCATCATCCATGGGAGAAGTTTCGTTTGTCTGATTTTTTGGTCGATCTGTATTGGTAATAGTTTTTGATGATTCGCCTTAATCTGTTTAAAAAAAAACAAGTTTTATAATAAATAACAAAATAAATGATTATCTTAGTCTATTGTTTTGTATTGTACCTAAATAAATGCACTATAAAAAATGCTGTTTGAAAAAACCAGAGTAATGATTCGATGGAAGAGTAAAATTGATTTTTTCCTTATTAATCACGCTTGTTTGTGTCTGTACATTTAAATGGAATCGACCCTTCATTCTTCTTTTTACATTGTTTTTTAGAGCCACCAACTTCAACCTAAATAAGAGACGCCCTTTAAGAATTTATGAAACCCATTAAGAAACATAATTCATCAAATATACTATTGTACTTTTTAAATATTATAAACTTTTAAATTAAATGCAAATAAGTTATTACTTTGGAAAGACCCAGAAGCCCGAGTATTCACAAGTATTTTCATTAGCATTTGTACCAGGATGTAAATCCTCTCTTAATTGATTTTTGCTTATAAATATAGAAATCTTTAAAGGTTGATTCGAAACCATCTCATTTGGGTTTTGTTGCTTGTTAAAGTGCAAATATCCTGTTTTAAGATAAATTAGACTAATATACACTCAAATATAGGTAATAAATATAAATATAAGTTATACATAATATTTAAAAAAACCAAATGCACACATGCCCCCTGTTCATTAATAGTCACCTACCTTAATCAACATTAATATTATTATCTTCATTAAGTTTCTGAAGTCTTCTATAATATATTTTCTTCATCTAGATTATGTGACAACGGTAAAACTCCTAAGAGATAAAATTTGCAAAATCAAAATTTACCAGAAATATTAGTGTCATTTAAAATTTTTTGAAGTTAAAGATAAATAACTAGAGTTTTAATACAAGTATTTTCATTAACAGTTGTACCACGATTAATATTTTTTCTCATCGTCTTTTTCGTTGAACATGTGAAAAACTTAGTAGTTGACTTTTAGTAGAATTAGTAAGATTCTTTTAGTAGATTATAAGTAAGTAGAAGACTTATATTAGAATCTTTTCAATTTATGTTTTTTTGCTTATTAAAACCCACATATTCTGGTTTAAAAATGATATATATATATATATATATATATATATATATATATATATATATATATATATATATATATATATATATATATATACACACAAACAAAACAAAAAAAGTTCAATATGTGCAAATGCATATCACTAGCCATAGTCTGCTTGATAATAGACCCTTACTTTTATCAGCAAAAAAATTATCATTTCTGCAATCAGATAGACTATGCAAGAAATTTTCTTGCTGGCTTCGGCTCATGCCATATTTTTAATACTGCTGACTCATTTTTGTATCTTCTCAAACAATTAAAAATTAATTTAACATTTACATAATAATTTTCAAATATAAACATTTGATTTACAGATAAGTAAAGTTACTTACGGACAGTATTTTGCAACAAAGTATTACTAGATTTTGCTGTCAATATTGGTATAGAAAGTTTATTTGATGAAGCATAGGTAGTATATTGGTGCAGCCTCGTAGCTCGAAGACAAATTTAAACATACAGGAAATAAATTTCCAGCTAAAACTGATCGATATTTTTTCATATATTCTTTCCACTATGCTGAACTTGTTCTTTTCATTTTTGTTAAATAATTATCATTAATAGGATATCCTTTAGCATTTAGTACGCACACCTTTATATAGGAACAACACTAGTATTTTTCAAACATATATAAATAATAACAATACTAATAGTAAAAACAATAATACTATTAACACAAAAAATGTATTTTATATATATATATATATATATATATATATATATATATATATATATATTCATCGCAGAAATACACACACATATACAGATACAAATACACACAAATATACATTTGCTGAAATACACACATATGTGTGTATATGAGTACATATTACGTATACATAACATATACATTTATTTATAAGTGTATGTATGTATGTATGTATATATGTGTATATATATATATATATATATATATATATATATATATATATATACATACATATTATATAGACTTACATACATACATACATATATACATATGAATACATAAATAAACACATACATATTTATATATGTATTATACATACATATAGAAAATATACATTGTATAAATTATATAGATACACAAGTGTGTATGTATATAGATACACATGTGTATATATATGTGTATATATATATATATATATATATATATATGTGTATGTATATGTGTATGTGTATGTATATAGATACACATGTGTATATATATGTGTATATATATATATATATATATATACATATATATACACACGTGTATATTTATATATGTGTGTGCGTTTGTGTGTGTGTGTGTGTGTATATATATATATATATATATATATATATATATATATATATATATATATATATATATATATATATATATATATATATATATATATATATATATATATATATATATATATATATATATATATATATATATATATATATATATATATATATATATATATATTTATATATATATATATACATGCTAATACTTAACAAAAACTGAATTTATTTAACATATAAATTTTCTCGACTAATGTTTTCCTGAAAGTTCTTGTTACACACTTTAAAACCTTCCGAATAATAAAAATGCAATAAATTTGAAAAATCGCGTGCTTTTAGTAATGGTTTTACATTCGTTGCGAAAACTTTTGATAATTTAATACTCCATTTTTGTAACTGAAAAACCATCACTAAAAACTTAATATCCAAACTGGTTTTTTGGTAAAATATAGTAGTTAATTTCACGGAATCAAAACCCTATTCTTGACACGTGTTATTCTTAGTGTTTTCGGGAGTTTTAAACACGCAACAGAAACCACGCGTAACTTTTAAACGAGTTGTGCCGTCTGGGTAATAGGCGCATTAAACGTTTATAAAATCAACTAACACCAAGTTTTAATGTTCATGTATAAAATAAAGATGGGACTATCTCCTAAAATATTTCAGTCCTATTTTGAAAAAGTAGTGCATTAAAACCCAACAAAACTTTCAGATAACAACTCCATTGTTCTTAAAAATAATTCAAAACAAATAACATATTAAATTCAATATCGCGGACCTTATTTGCAGAAAAAGTTTCCTATTATTGCAAAAGCGAAAAAAGTTAGTATACAACAGTTTGAAAATGAATCAAAACAGGTGTTATTACTTATGGATTTTAACATATCCGATTTTGAATGC
The DNA here is from genome assembly GCF_038396675.1 of Hydra vulgaris. NCBI lineage: Eukaryota > Metazoa > Cnidaria > Hydrozoa > Anthoathecata > Hydridae > Hydra > Hydra vulgaris. The sequence continues at coordinate 58,044,102 of NC_088925.1, forward strand.
TTCTTTTAAACTAAAATTCAATTATATAAAGTATGTCTCAGAATTAATAACTTTTAATTTTTCATTAAATTCAGTTATGATGTTTCCTCTAATCTTAAAAGTTATTCTTGAAATTTAATCTGAGTTCTTGAATATATATATTTTTTTTTTTAACTATTAATGAATTGTTATTTATTTTACTTTTATTCAAATTTCATTTAAAATGTACATAAATATTACGGTTTTTGTAAATTAAGCACTCTTTTATTTTTTTAATTTTTCATTCTTTATTTAAATATTACTTTATTACAAATTGTTATATATTTTATTTTCATATTTTTCAATAAATACTATGTATAATATACGTAAATATGTGGCTCTTGTAAATACGAACTCTTTAATTAATTTATTTTTTGTTATTCTTTTTTACTTTTTTTTCAGTTTATCTTGTTTACTTGATTATTACTCTTAACATGAATATTGTTCTTAAAGAGTTTCTTAAACTAACTGTTATTGATTTTTACATTTATAATTTTCAATAAATAGTTAGTGAAGTATAAATATATTATACGGTTATTGTAAATACGTACAATTGGGGCTAGGTGATGAGACAAAATAATGTCTTCTACTTGCCCCGCCAGTGTTTTTATGTATAAACTTTTAAATTGTAAAAATTATTAAACGGCGAAATAAACAAACGAACAAACAAAAAATTAAGAAAATCGCTGATGGCGAATAACTATAACATTTATTTTAAAAGCGGTATTGTTTTTGAAAGAACGAAATCAAGCTTTTACGGAAAGCAACGAAAGACTTTTAGAATCAAAAAACGGTAATTTTTCAGGAGTAATTAAACTACTTGCTGGATTTATTCCAGAACTCAAAATGCATTTAAAATCAATCACTGATACAGAAAAAAGAGTTACATCATATTTTTCTGAGAAAAGTCAAATCGAAATTATCTTGCAACTAGCTTCTAGAGTTTTACATACTAGTAAGTAATATCAAATCATCAAAATACTTTTCCGTAATGATAAATTCTTTACCAGATTTCTGCAAAAAAGGCCAGTTGTCGATCATTATTCGGTATGTTATAATAGTTTACCAAAAGCCTAGTGTTCAAGACAGTTTCTTAGAATTTGTAAATATAATGTCATCAACCGGAGAAAATTTTGCCAACGTTCGTATTTAGGAATTAGAAATAATAGGAATTAAGATAGCTGATTGCCGAGGTCAGTTGTATGACAACGCAATATGAAAGGAGAATAAAAGGGAGTGGAAATTTGAATTTTAGTCAACAACAAAGCATGGTATACGCCATGTGGTGGACATAACATCAAATTAGTTATAAATGATAGTGTTAAAAACACTATTAAAAGTCAGAATTATTTAACTAAATTAAATAATCTAAGATTTTAGCTGCATCAACAAAGCGATAGGCTATTCAAGTAAAATATTCAAAAATTAATCTGAAGGCGCCAAGCAATACTCGATAGGAATGTTGCTTTAAAATTATAAAAGCCGTGAAATACCAGATAAAAGAAATTAGTCTTGCGCTAGATAAACTTAAAAATAGCTATCCAGCTTGTAAAACTAATGCTGCATTTTTAATAATAATACAACAGTTTGGTATCACTTGTTTTTAAAGGTTCAAATTTTCAGCCAATTGCTTCAGCGAAAAAATATGGCAATTAACTTTGTATTACAAAATACAAAGGCTATGCTATTATCTCTTGATGATTTCAAAAAACAATGTTCAACAGATTATAAAAAAAGCAAAAAAAGCATCGATAGATGTAGATGTTATACCACAGTTCACGGAACGGTCAATATGTAATACTCAAATTTTAGGTAGAAACAAAGATTGTATTGATAAATCAACAGAACCTAGTTTAGTCAACACGGAGAGTACGTAATCTCATGAGATTGGCAGACTATTGTTATTATACAGACCACAAAAATAAAACAAACAAGAAATATTACGATATTTATATACCAAATGAAGAAATTGATCTAGTAGACAATGATTGATCCAATTGAATGCTGTGATGATATTGATATGCGTGATCTCGTTTCTGAAATTGATAATCAGTATTACCATCTAACTCAAACGGCTAAAGATAAGTTTAAAGAATAAAAGTGAAAGAAAGTTTAAAGTAAAAGATTCATTACAAGAATGATTTGAATCGAATAATTTTTTAAATCAGATTTTGGCTTTTTTTTTTATAATAAAAAGCTAAAAACTATGAATACAAATGAATTCAATATTAACTGTTCAAATCTGGTCAAACACTTTGGAAATGCTGAAGATGAGGAATTCAATAAAGAACCTTCTATTTTAAATTTAAGAAATAGTTATACTATTATAGAGAATTTGGAATTCATTTTAGAAAGGAATTTGGAAGAACTATACCCAAATGTATGTATCGCTTATATCAAATAATTTTAACAATACTCATTAACGTTGCTTATTGTGAGCTATCATTTTCAAAACTACTTCAAACTAATTCAAAATCAATTGCAAATTATCTGCGTTCTACAATGTCACAGGAAAGACTTTCAGGATTTACAATGCTGTATATAAAAAATGCTACTGCAAAAGAGCTAGGATAATTGAGTTAATAAGAATATATTCAATAAAGTTGAAAGAAAAAATATTTAATATCCCCAAAAAGTTACAGCAGAGGGCCCCAAAAGTTACAGTACGGCTCTGTTTCAGAATATCACTATATAAATATACTAAGTAATGAAGCCTGAATAGTTAAAGTACACCTGGCAAAAAATGATGGTTTTGCTTTATTTAAAATAAAATATTGACTTTTAATTAGCTTATGCTCCGAGTCAGAGTTACAGTTTTTGTAAGTAATTAATGCATTTGTTTTTGATCAAATATAAATACATTAATTTTCTATACAAATTCAAATACAAGTATGTGTAATCAGCATTTTCCAAATACAAACATTTGTATTTTAAGTTGAGAAAAAATACAAAGATTTTTAAGGACAATATTAATAAATTAGTATAATAAAGAAAATGAAAATAAGCCTTTTAAAAAATATCACTTGAAATTAAATTTTTAAATTATTTTAGTGGTAAAAATAAAAAACGCAACAAACTTTTAATCTTTAGCATAAAAATAGCAGTCAATTTAGGTAATTGACTGGGTTCAATTTATGTAAAAATACCTTTTAATCATTATGGAACTTTAATTTTGCATGGATTTTTTTATGTAAAATTTTATTTATTATGAATTTGATTATTTTTAAAAATTTGCTTGTTTTTTTGGACATCAAGTATATATCGAAGCAAAGCTGGTTCATTTTTCTAATATATTCTCTCATCTTTAATAACCTTATTTTTTTACTACCTGCCAAATTTCATTGAAAAAAAAGCATACTCAGACACTTTAAAACTCTACTTCAATTAGGTAAAGTTTTGTTGTTTGGACATCAAGTATACAGTGAGTCAAAAAAGTTTTTATCCACCTTTTATGTTCATTTTTCAGACGCGATAACTTTTAACAAAGATATAATCAAATAACAAAGATATAATCAAAATTTCAACTAAATGGTATCAGTTAACCATTCTAGAAATATTGTAAAAAAAGTTTTCATCCACCGTGCACTCCAACCTAATTTGTTATGTAATCAGTTTTAAAGTAACGTTTTTTAAATATAAATTAGATTTAGTAAGATTTTTGTATTATTTTTTCTTTATATGAATCTTTTATATTTTAAATTTTTGGTAGAATAAATATTAAAAATGAGAGTTGCAGAGGAAATTCGATCACTTATTGTTAGACTATGGAAGGAGGGAAAATCACAGCGAAAATAGGAGAAATAGTAAAGAAACCACGTTCAACTGTGCAGTCCTTTATCAAGAAATACCAAACCACCAAAGAAATTGCTGATAAGCCACGTTCAGGATGTCTAAATAAGATTCAAGATTGCATCGACAAGCTATTCTGAGAAGAGTTATCCAGAATCCTAAAATAAGTGCTCCAAAACTTGCTGGAATGCTTCAAAATGATTACAATTTAATAGTGGATCCTAAAACGTTTAGAATAACCTTAAGAAGAGCTGGATACAATGGTAGAGTACCATTGAAAAAGCCCAACATCAGCAAAGTAAACAACGCCAAACGACTACACTTTGCAAAGCTTTATATTAATGAACCACATGCATTCTGGGAATCTGTCCTTTTCACTGATGAGTCAAAATTTAATGTGTTTTCATCAGATGGAAGAGTTAAAGTTTGGAGAAAACTATAATAAGCATTTAAAAAACAAAACTTGTGTCCAACGGTGAAGCATGGTGGAGGAAGTGTTTTAGTGTGGGGGTGTATGAGTGCTTCAGGTGTAAGAAATTTGGTTTTCATTGATGGAAATATGAATTAAAATGTGTCAAAAAATAATCTGGAAGAAAGGGCCCACAAATTGGTACTTACTGGGTCATTTATTTTTCAGCAAGATAAGGATCCAAAACATACAGCCAAACGTGTCAAGTAATGGCTTATATTCAAAATAGCTAAGCAACTTCATACATCCCCACAATCTCCAGAGTTAAATCCTATCGAACATCTGTGGGATGAATTGGGTAGAAGAATTAGGAACCATGATGTGAGAAATCGGCAACAACTACAATCAGTAATTATAAAAGAGTGGGGCTCAATAACTCTGAAATTACCCAAAAATTAGTTGATACAATGAAAAACAGACTGCATGAGGTAATAAAAGCTCGTGGTGGAAACACAAGATATTAAAACACTAGTAAATTGAGTTTGCATAACAATTTTTTTTGATTTTTTTAAAGTGGATGAAAACTTATTTGGCTCAAAAAACAGGCGTTGTGTAGTTTAAAATGCAATATATAATTTTCTATTCTTTATTTTGTAAAATCTTTTTTTACAATATTTCTTGAATGGTTAACTGATATCATTTAGTTGAAATTTTGCTTATATCTTTGTTCAATAAAAAGTTATTGCGTCTGAAAAATGAACAGGACAGGTGGATGAAAACTTTTTTGACAATATGTGTATATTAAAGGAATGCTGGTTCATTTTTCAAATATATTCTCTCACCTTTGAGAACCTCTTTTCTTACTACCTGCCAAATTTCATTGAAAAAAAAGCATACTCAGACACCTTAACATTATACTCTAGTTAGATAACTTTTTAAGCTTCAATAATGCGATACACTTGCAGTGAGGAGGGGTCAAATGTACGAGTAATAACAATAATGATGTTGGATATAGATTATTTAATTGTACTAAATAGTTGTAATATAGTTAGCAATTTTAATACCATTACATTTACCATTATTTAAATATATTATTTTTTATTTATAAAAATTAAACTATTTTTTTTCTGCTATCATGGGACCAAAAAAAAGTTTGTGTTTTATAGTGAATCCAAAAAGTATTTAATTGCTATTTTGAATTGTCGCAATTTGGCATTGACTCTAATATAGATTTTAATACAGTTTATATAAATGAACATATTTTTTTATTATTTACAAAAAAAGAGTGATTCGTTTCTTAAAACATCTCAACAAGTCACTAGACACTTTAAATTTTTTTTTTTTTTTTTTTTTATTACAATCTGAATAAAACTCGTGTTACATGTTAAAATAAATCGTTAAAATATATTATATAAATACTAAAATATATATATTTTTTAATATAAAGAACGCGGAGACTCGCAGAAGACTACTAGGTCTTGTCATCGAGAACCGTTAGAACGTTAAATACAATAAAATAAAGTTACAAGATAAAAACTCTTGACTTGACAAAAATATAAATATCGTTAGTGGTCAAATATATTCAAAACTAAAATATAAAGCTATCTTATGAAGCCATCAAAACCAAGCATTCAAAAATAAAGAAATAAGTCATCAATTTTAAAAATTATTTCTTTTAGTTTTTTTTTAAATACTGGATAACTCCATTCATGAGTAAAATCAAAATTTTTTAAGACTATTTTGTTCCATAAAGAAACTGGACATAAATTAATTTTAGATTTAAACATAAAACAAAGAACGTTGAAAATATTAACCTCGTAAATATTAAGAATGTTCATGTTAAATAAAAGAGGCTTTGCATGAGTAAAACGATCTTTTAAATTTATAAGACGTGCTACATGTTTCTGTTGACAATGGAGAGGTTTTAAATTACTTTTGTGCGTACTCCCCCACGCGACATTGCGATAACTAATATGACAGTGTATCAAAGAGTAATATAACTTAATTCAAGTATGTCTCATTAAAATACTTCTTGATTTATAAAGAATTCCAATACTTTTGGATATTTTATGGCATAAGTTATCGATATGGTACTTCCACGAAAGATTTTCATCTATAATGATACCTAAAAAATTTGTGTACGTGATTCTTTTTATAGGAATGTTATCAAGAATAAGCACAGGCATTTTGCATGGTAGAATATGCTTTTTTGAAACTGGATAAAAGAGAATATATTTGTTTTTTTCAATGTTTAGCGAAAGTTTATTTGATTTGAACCAGTCTGAAATTTTTTTCAGTTCAATATTCATATCATGAAACAAATGATTGATGTTTTTGTTGGATAGAAAAAGATTGGTATCATCTGCAAACATTATTGTCATTAAGTTAGAGGCTCTATATAGATCATTTATATAAATAAGAAATAATAGTGGTCCAAGTATGGAACCCTGTGGAACTCCACAGGCTATTTCTAAAACATTTGAAGGGGTAGATTCATCAATGTAAACAAATTGTTTACGATTTTTTAAGTAGTTTTTTAATAATGTCAAGACTTCACCGGTGATACCATATTGTTTCAGATTTTTCATGAGAATGATGTGATTGATGGTATCAAAGGCTTTAGATCAGTCTATAAAAACGCCTAAAGTAAACTGTGATTTTTCAAAGGAATTTGTAATGCATCGAGTGAGTTGAACTACTGCGTGTTCAGCTGAGTTATTCTTTTTAAAACCACACTGATTGTTAAAAAGTATATTATTAACAGAGAGATGATTAAATATTTTGTTAAATAAAATTCTTTCAAATATTTTAGAAAAAACAGAAAGAACTGAGATTGGACGATAATTATTTACATTTTTTAGTTCACCTCCTTTGAATATAGGAGTAACTTTAGCTACTTTCAGTTGTTCAGGAAAAATTCCCTGATTTATTGAACATTTAAAAACCTTAAATAAAATATCTTTTATGTTGTTATATGAACTAATGACTATGTTTCCACTGATGTCGTCTGGACCTACTGCTTTATTAGATTTTAGCATTTTAAAGGCACTTTCAAATTCTGAAAATGATACTTCAAAAGCATTTAAACTTGTTTTAAGTGGAAAAACACAATTAATTATAGGATTTAGCATGTCTGGAATGTTTTTAGATAAATTTGGGCCAACAGATACAAAAAATTTATTTAACTCACTAGCTATTTCTTTTGGGTCATCAACATTATAACCATTAATTTTTAAACTTTTAGGCAAAGAACACGATTTTAATTTGCGATTACCTGTAATTTCTGCTAAAATTTGCCACGTGCGTTTTGAATTAAACTTATGCTTTTCTAACATATTTAAATAATAATTTTTTTTTGCAGCTTTTTTTTGACTTTCAAATTGTTTAGCGTATTTTTTGTATAAAATTTTGCTTTCATCTGTTTTTGTTTTTAAGTATTCTACATACAGTTTTTGTTTTATTTTAGAAGACTTCCTTATGTCCTTATTTATCCACGGTGACTTTAAACTTTTATTAGATTTACATATTTCTTTTTTTTGGAAAATTTGCGTCGTAGATATCAAAAAAGGTTTTGCAGAATGTGTCATAAACTATGTTTGCGTCACTTTTAAAGTCGATATTTGTCCATCTAATTAAGGATAACTGTTCATTAAATGATTTCAAACTTGTTTCATTAAAAAAACGTTTGGTAAAAATTTGTTTTTGTTGTGGTAGTAATTTAGGGACGATATTTATTGAGAAGAAAATCGGGAAATGGTCAGAAATGCCATTTTTTATAATACCAATTTTAAGAAATTTATTGAAAATATCAGTAGTTATAATGTTATCAATTATAGAAGCTGACGTAGCTGTCACTCTTGTTGGTCTGCTAATTAATGGAACCGCACCGTTTTGAAATAAATTATCATAAAAATTTTTTATGTTGTTATTAGAGTGATATTCAAAACAGTTTAAATTACGTCACCTATTAAATAGTGAAACTTGTGTAAATGTAAAAATCAGGTTAGAAGTCTCATAAATAAATAATTGAATTGGTCTAGAAATTATAACAGGGCTGAGGACAGTAAGTGTTTTAATGAATTTTGCAATAAACCTTTTTTAATCCATATATCAAGTTTGCCTAATATTGTATTATCATTAGGCTTCTCAGATGTTTCATATACCAATATGAATGTTTAATCTCCTTTAACTAGTTGAACATCAACATCTGCAGGTTATAGCGAATGAGACGTAACTAATCATATATTTAGAGAGAAAATAGGCCCTATAAAAAAAAAAAAGCTCTTACAAATAATGTCGGAACAAGATAGCACTTTTAAAAGCTGAATTAAACAGCATGCCAATCAATTACGTGTTTCAAGACAAAATTTTAAACAAAAAGAAAAAATAATTAAAGCTTTAAGGGCAGAAATACCAAATCTGAAAAAACACACAAAAAAATAAAATTACAGAGAGCAGATTTGTCACTTTAAACCTGAAAAAAAAGCTTTGAAATTCAATGAAAAGCATAAGTTAAGGCAACTCAAAACTAAGCATAATGCTGCCGTTTTTTACAAGTAACAGAGTAATTGCTAGTTTGGAGAATAGTTTGCTCCAGATTAAGGAGGAAAGAAATGTAATTATGCCAGAAGATGAAAAAACATATATATTACAAGTAAGAATAATAATTTATAATATGTTGTTGTGTAATATAACCAACAGGTAACATTCCATATCTTATGAGCAAAATAGGGTATTAAATGGGTGTTATTTTTAATAATATTCCTCATCCAAGTTCTGTTGAGCAAAGAGCTCGTGAACTTGGCAGTATGCCAGATTTGCAAGCAGCAAAGTGGGCTATGCATAATAATAATCCTACTTTTGGGTTTGATGATACAACACAAGAAAGTGTCCACATTTATAGCATTAACTTAACTTCTTAAGATAAATGTCTTGTGTTTGCTCTAAATCAGTTACCAGGAGGAACAGCATTTAATTATGAAAGTCATATATGCACTTCAATTGATTATATGGCATTTGTTTATTTAGGTTTTTACCAAAGTAGCTTGATGAATGTCGTAACTTGATTATTGAAAATATACCTAACACATGTCAAACAGAGTTGCAGTCAACCATCTTACTATAAGCAAAGTTTGTGCAACCTGAGGCAAGAATTTGAATGAGCTGAACTGCCATTTGCACCCTCTTGACATAATTGCAGCTTTATGTCGCTTGAGTGTGCAGTTTCTTGTCGTTTGAATTTTCTCTTGAGTGTGAGAGTTGTGAGTTATTTGGAAATGATTGAATGGCAGTTAAAATTGTTTTAGCCATGAAAAAAATGAGTCTTATAGATGTCAAAGGTCATCCAAAAGGATTTGTAAATTTCTTAAATGAAAACGATCTACTGCGAAGTATTATACCTAGATATCATAGAAATTGGCTTCATACTCTTTTTCATAATTGTTTCATTTTTATGAAGCATTACAGTGAGTTTAAACATTTTCTCACTGTTGGAACAGTAAAATGTAAAAGTTAGCAAGCAATTCTGAGCCTTGAATGAAAAAGTTTTATGTTTTAGGTGAGAATGCGACTTTTGATCATGTTTCTGGTAGTCAGTTAGTGAAAAAAAGTTTTGCTATTAATTACAAATAGTAAATCTAATCCAGCTGCTCAGTTTTGCAGAAGAACAAATTTTTTTGGGAATACTCTTGCGCCTAACATTTTAAAATCAATATATGCTCCATTGATAACCATTAACACTCGTATAAGCTTCTTTGATAACCAGCTTAAAAAAATGACTTCTGCTTGTCTTGATACTGTGCAAGTTGTCTTGAAGCGACAATATAAAAGGTATTTTTGACTTTCTATTACACTAAAGACACTCTAGACATTAAAGGAGGTAAGAGGCGCAAAAGGGAAGAACCTGGTAGATATATCTTAATGATGTTGTAAACTTGTTTTTTTAAATGGTAATATACTAAATGAACACTATTTTTTATAATTTTTATTAAACTTATTTCATATTAAAAATTTAAAAAATTAAATTTACCAGCTTCATCCACGTCATCGCTGCCATCTGGCACCCAGATTGAAAGCCAAGACCTCCTTGGTAAGTTTTTTACTGTGTTTTAATTTTTGTTTTTCATTTTAATTTTTCGAACACTCAGGCAGAGGATTCAGGAATGTAGTTATTAACAACTATAAATATACTTAATAATAAGTTTTTATAGATTCACTTAGCTGAATCTATATACACTTATTGATAGGTGTATGTATAGTGTGTATGTATATATTTATTAAGTTGATACTTGTATACAAAGAATCCAAAATCGAGAAAAAACGGAGTCGAGAAAAATCGAGAAAAAACTCCGTCGGAGTCGAGAAAAAATCGGAGTCTCTATAAAACTTGGTTATAAATTAAAAAATTAATCTAGTTGATAAATAAACATTGTTCTTATATTTATTTTTTTTAATTTCATATATTTCGATTTATAATTAATAATAAACTTTTAAAAAATTTATGTTTATATATTTCTTAGTACTTAGATATTTTTCTTATCACAATCTTTTAACGAACAAGTTATATTTAATAAATGGCTTTCTAACCGGCTGGTTAGGAAGAAGGCGTGAACTTTCAGTTAAATGCCCTTCCGCGGTGCTCTTCTATATAGACTTCTTGGGGTACCTATAGTAACTGAAAAAAAAAATTTAAAACAGTATTTATTCTGAAGATCTTTTAAAATAATATTTTAAAAAGATGAAAACATCTATCATTTCATCAGAAAGCGAACTATGAAACTTTGTGACAAATTTGGAAGACGAGGAGAAAACTCTTTCTGCTTCCGAGGAAGTTGCTTGAATTCTGTGGATGGCTTGTTCAAATTTCAAAACTGCTTCTGATTTCACACCAATTACTTCGTATTCTTTTAACTGATCGGTGAAGGTCTTGACTTTTTTTGGCTTTTTAGCTGTTGATTGATTTTGATATAAAACTTCTTGAATTTCGGCAAAAAAAGGTGTCGATTGTACTGGCTCTTCTTGTTTGCTTTTAGCGCAACCATCTGGTTTTGTTTGGAGACTATTTTCGTTTGCTGCAAATAGTTGATCAAATAATTTTGCAGCATAAACTTGAATATCTTTTTTAGAAGCGTAAAAAAATGTGTGGTTTTTATTTTAAAAAAAATCGGGATTGTACAAATAACGACTCAATGATACCAACATAATGTTTTTACAATTTTCGCATCTGGAGATTAACGCCTCAGCAAAATTAGAACTGATGTTAGTTTCTAATTCCTTCAATTAAATTACTAACGTTTCCATAACAATGTCACACTCCAAAATTGTTGTATTTGGTTTTTCCAAGCGAACTGCAGCGTCAGCAATGACTTCCAATAAGTCAGACAGCAATTTTAGGAAATCCAAGTCAATTTCATCTAACATGTATAAGCAGTTTAGTTCTTCTAGTGTTTTTTTTTACAGCTTCTAAGCAATCCAAAAATCTTTTGATCATCTGAAAAGCACTGTTCTATCTAGTGCGGTTGTCGAGCAACAGCCCTTTATCATGCGAAGATCCGTAAATTTTGTATATTATTCTTTTAAGAACTTCATATCGAAACGATGAATATTTTAAAAACTTAATAAGTATTCAAAGTTTCAGTAGATATTTTTCGATATTTTCTTCATATTCAATCTCATTCTCCAAATATTCAATAAAAAACTCTCCTTCAGCCTCCATCAGTTTCCGTTTCTGTTTCAATATCCGATTCAGTTTCTTTGTTCACAGTTTCGCAACAATCTTTTCTAGCGTATATCAAATCACAAACACTCAAATGAATTGAATGATTCTGGCAGATTTGATGTGGAAACTTAAATATGGTACCCAATTTCACCATCCAGCTACAGCCATCCGTAGTTTTTCCTTTAACATCTTCATCATCTATACCGAATTCTTTTAATTTTTGCATTATCAAAATGCTTTGCATTATCAAATGTTTCGGCAGAACAAGGAGTTGGCAATCTTACCATTCCTAAACAATATGTTCGCTCGTGATGAACATTTAAATTGTAGTATCTTCTACCTCTATTGCTACACCATTCGTCACCTGTTAGCACAAATTTTTCTCCTTTTGCTTTCAATTGAAAGCAAAAGGAGAACAATTTCAGAAAAAATTATGATGTGTCATGCTGAAGCCAAATGTTTAATGATAGCTGAATTGGCTAAATTAATGTAGCCAATTCAGCTATCAGTAAACAGTTGGCTTCAGCATGACACATCTTAATTTTTACTGAAATTGTGAACGCTGACTTGGGCAAACTATGCCCATAATTTTCAAAAAGCATTCTAAGTGTTTCAGATTGAGTTATGGACCTAATCGAATATCCATCAAGAGCTGTCAACTTGGCAAGAAGATAGTTTAACGACATCTTAGTCAAAACTGGTCTGGAACTGGATGGTTTTAAATCTATTTTCTCGCAACTTTTGACGTGACCAATTAGGCCGTTTGTGCTGCTTCCGAAAAATGGCATTTTTTGCAATCTCAGTATTTCTTATCATTTACCACAACTTTATCAAAGTATTTCCACGCTTCCGAAGCTATTTTTCTCTATAAAAGAAAAATTATCAATTTGGCTGTGATAGATATTTGTTCTTATATTTATTTTAATTGTGATAAGTTATCACATTTTAAGTTATTAATTAATTTATTTATTCTAATAGGTAAGTATAATGAAACATTAATTATTATTATTTGTTATCAGTGATAACATTTTATTACATAATTTCGCCACAATGCACAGTGGGCCGAATATTAGACTTACGGTGGACAAAGTTATTTTGATGATACGATATACGACATTATTGTAAAAAAAAAATGTATTATATGTTTAAAACTTACCTCGTTGTTACCACGACCAGTTTTTGCATATATTATAAATAATGGTCTTGACTTAAACTTTTTTTTTGTTAAGGTAAACTATTAAACAGTTAAAATACATTAACTAATATCCCACAGGCATAATATTTTAAAAGTTACTGTTTACAATCTTTGCTTAAAAATTAAAAAATTCTTGCTTTTTTGATAAAAAAAGATATTTTATTATGCATTACATTTTATTATACCATAGCTGATTTTTGTGGATTTAAAAACTTCTATTATTAAAAAGATACTATTATACTCAAAAGAGTTTTGGAAATAGTACAATGGAAAAGTACGAGAATGTTTTATTATATGGTTTTGAATAGAATAAGCTTTTTTTTTGAGGTTCTTTTAACCACCATTACTAGGCCCATTGTGCATTACTAATTGCTTTGTGATGTAAATTAGTGTTGGTATTGAACAAAGAGAACACTTATATTTTGAAAACAACATGAAATATTGTAAAAGCAGCGTAGAAATAAAATAAGAATTTAATTATTTTACAAGTAAAAATTGATATTTTCTAAAAACCTCGTCGAAGTTCCGTCGAGGTTTTTCGATTTCTCTCGAACTCCAAAACTCCGCAAAACCGAGAAAAATCCGACGAGACGGAGTTCCGAATGGATTCTTTGCTTGTATATAATCTTTTTGTATATAGTTGAGTTTGATTTTTTTATGAAGAATTTGTGTTTTATATAAATACTATTTATTATTACAAAAAAATAATGTTTAAGTTTTAACCCACCCTACCCAAGGTGTGAGAGGTATAGAGCTTCCAAAAAATACCCTCTTGCACCCTTTTCACGCATTTATCCCGAAAACCTTTCTTTCTTTTGATACTAAATTGCATTCATTTTTATATAAAGATACAAAGTAATAATCTTGATATTGGGTCAGAGGGTGCGCCCGTAGCCAAGAGGACTTCTAGCCTATCAACCCAAAGTATCCAAATCATATTTGATGGTAACCTGTTAGAATATATTAAAAAATACAAATAAAAATTATAAATTTCAAATAAATAGTAATATTTTCTTTTAAAAAATCTACATTTTTCAATATAATAAAGAGACTTCTAGACGCACCTCTAGCGCTTTTTGTACACCCTTTGTATATATAGATAGCCCTTTGTTAGACCTATCTTTTGATACCAAGTTGTATGTATTTTGATAAGAATTGACCAAGTTATGACGTTTTAAGTTAAAAAAAACCTCATATTTTACTTCAAGAAGTCCATATATCAAAAATTCAGTACTCAAAATGCCATAACCTTTTGTAGAATTGTTCAATTTTGATAACTTTTTCACCTTTAAAATACTTAAATAAAAGCCTATCCAATGATATTCAACAATCTAGTGTTTGATTAATTTAAAAACTTCATGTCACGTACCTACTATATTTGTCGTCATATTATTTGTTCCAATATTTCAACCCTATAATATTGGAAATATTTCAACCCTATAATAGGATTAAAATAGTGAAACAACTACTATGACGACAATTATAATCTTGTAAAAAATACTTAAATATGGTTGGATTTTACTAATTTAGATACCAAATTGCATCAATTGCTGGTAATGTTAGACAATGCTTATTGATATTTATTAGTATTATATATGGTTTTAAGTTTATGTTTTTATAACATATATTTTTCAAGGTTCTTAATTTTTCTGAATTTATTTAATTTTTATCTATTTTAACTTTAATGGCATTGAAGTGAGGGTTACTTTTATAGCTAATTTTGTTGGTGCAATTTCCTCTTCTTTGTTCATTAAGATTCTAAAGTAGACTTTTTTCAGTTTTCATTGTCTAAAAGCTGCCCTTTTTTAGTATTAATTTTTTTTAATGTAATTTTGACATTAATTGATAACAGTGGAAGATGTTCATTTCTAAACTTACTTGATTCAAATTTATTATTTTGTTTAAATTTTTTTCTCTAGATTAATTTATGGAACACCTTAAGAAAACGATTTAATTATTAAAGCACAGTATCATGTTCTTACGTGGCAGAAGCTGAAACTAGATTTTACATATTAATAATATTTAAAAACTTTAAGATTTAAATCATGTTTAAAATCTTTATGATTGTATGAAGCAGACTTGCGGAGCCGCCCAATTTTTTTCACGGCTCCGCTCCAGCTCCGGCTCCCAGCAAAAACTCGGCTCCGGCTCCGCTCCGGCTCCTCATAACTTTAATAGAAGAATATAATTTAAAAGTATACCTTGCCGTCTATTCATAAATTTTTTTAATGAATGATAAATAAACTATTACATTTTTTTAAAGAATCAGTCCCTTTCATATACTCTTTCATTCCGTTCTTGCAAATTTATGCCTTTGCCTGGTCATTTCTACAAAATTTTTTCAACAAACTTTTTTAACATCAAATTCCAAATTCAAATATTTTCTCTATTTTTTTCTGTCAATACACACTCAAAAGTTAAATGTACTCTTTATTCATTCAAAGAAAAACCACGCTATCAATCAAATCCGATTCTATATGACTTATTTGGTCCGGAGTCAGAAATTTTAGGCCAGAATACACCCGCTCCACGCTGACTTGCGTCATAGGAAGAGCAGAAGCAATCTGACATGCTTTCTGGATCAACTCGGGAAACAGCTTTATTCCGTTCAAAACAGTTTCGCGCTTCGAATTTCCGTCATCCTTTTTCTTCATGATCTGTTCAGCAAGCTTTGGCAAACTTTGAACAGCCTCTCGGAATTCTTTTTCCTCCAATCGTTTATGACTAACAACGTCTCGGCTGCACTGCTTGCTTTTTTGCTTCCGAGCACGTTTCATCCTTTTTCTGGGACTCATTTCCCCGGATTCCTCTTCATTTTCCAAACCGCTTCCAGTACTCGCGCTAGAGTCATTTCCATGACGACCAATTCCACTCCCCTCAATTTCGAACTTCTTTTGCTCATTGAGCTTTTTCTGGATCTTCCATAGAGTGTCTTCAGCAATCAACTGAAATATTGTAAAACATTTTTAATGTTTTTAAATTTCAAACAAATTATAATCTATCATATTCTTGCAGTGAGGAAAGTAGAATGTCAAAAAGTGAAGTTAAATGAAATAGTATTTTGAATTTCATTAAAAGTACGTAACTTCAAATTCCAATTTTTGTTTAAAAAAATAATTGATTGAAAATTGAGATAAAAACCTGTTGCTCTTCTCCAAGAAGGCATTGCTATTGCACATCTACAAAGACAGTAGCACAAAAAAAGGGATTATCGAACAAAAGTGATTCCCATGCACCATTGAATCCCTGATATTCTTCCCAAAATCAGACGTTTTGAATTCCCCAGAAACTAGCTCCTCCTTCAGAATTTTCCAAATGTAAATAAAGTTCCCAGATATGAGATCCTGACTGTGGAATTCTTGAGTTGCGACTGCCAGTTTCTCGAGGATTTTAGCAAGTTCCTCTATTTGCTTCCACTCGTAATTTATAAGCGTAAAGTTACGAGTTTTAAATTCCGCTTCCAGTGCATTCAGGACATCACGCATCTCAAAAAGTCGGTTAAGCATGTTGAATGTACAGGACCATCTGGTTGCATTGTCGATTATTGCAACCTGTAAATTTGAGAAATTTGAGTAGTTATTTTTAAATTTGAATGTTTTTAACATTCGAAAACGCATAATTGACAAATGTTAAATTCAAACTCAAGTTCAGATTCTTAGTAATATTCATTTAAACATTTTTATTTATTGCAATTTGCGATTATATTGTATCTACCTTTTTAGTTTTGTGTTGTTTGCAAGCTTTTGCTACATCTCGAGCTTTGCCAACCAGAGACTTAATGCCTTGTTTTTCCAAGCCGTCTTTAACAGCCAGCTGCAAGTTGTGAGCACCACAACGTTGAGATTAACGGTGTTTATGTGTTTCGATATTTTGTTGAAGTAAGACCTCTGCTGTACAAACACGTCGTCGTCAGTGATATTAGCATCCGGCAGATCACCTTCAAGTTCAACCTCAAGTTCTTCTTCGACGACAGCAAGTTCTTCAGCAGACTCGTCCGTGACGTCTTCTTTATCTGTGTTCACTCGTCAGTGACACCTTCTTCATCTGTCTTTCCAAAGTCTCCAACCATTTTCACCATGTTCGATCCGTTATCAGTCGTAATTCCGAGAACATTTTTTTTCCTGATGCCATACGATTCCAGCACGCCTTCAAAAGATTCTTGAATTTCTTTTGCCTTGTGTCTAGCATGATTATCAACTGCTGCCAAAGTTTTGAGAGTGATTTCGCTATCCATGAAGAACTACACATTGACGCCAAGAAAGCTTCGATTATGTCTTGAAGCTCCGTCGACTTTCAGATAAACCAGCTTTCCAAAGCCATGATTTGACTTCGAGCAGAATCCCGGTTGACTTTCAAGTCAAAATGTTTTGCGAAATCGCCAGTCAAAATCTTGATTCCTTTACTGCTGAATAGGTTAAAGGAAACGCCGTTTTGAAGAATCAGCATGTTCATGCCTTTCTTGAAGTCCTCTCGAAATTGTGATGGTAACTTTGTTGAGAAAGCGATCGATGGGTGCTTGTACTTTTCTCGTCTCACTAGTTGAACCCTGATTTCCTCCAAAAAACGGATGAGGTGCGTTTCTTTTCTTTTTCGGCCTTCTCTTTCTTCAGTTTCTGCTCTCTTGCCTCAACAATTTTTGTCAAAAGTGTTAAATGTTTATTGACAAAATGGCGTTTTATGTTGGCGGTTAGTTTTTTTTTCCGTTTCTCTTTTTCCTCGTACTGCATTTTGCATGTTGCTTCGCAAAGTTTGCGCCGACTTCCTCCCCTACACTGATGTCAACTTGACAAAAAAACACGTCGTCCTCTTCACGATAAGCAAACCATTTCAGTTCATCATATAACCTCTCATCTTCTACGTTATCACTCATGGTTGCAATTTACAAATAACAGAAATCGCGGAAAAATTCGAGATTATTTTTGGGTCATTGAATAATTTTGAAATGAAAAAAAATATGACGGAAGATACGAATTAATATGACACTTCATTCATTTTACAAGAATAAGAATTTAAAAATACAATATAAGTAAATATATGGTGGCGACCTTTTTTTGAGATGGCATTTTAGACTAAACTTGTGAGTCATTTTATTGTATATGAAATGATTTGCTAGAGAATTAGAGAATTTTGAATTTTAAGTTTCTTGAATGAAGTGCAGAGGTTGCCAAAAAAATGTCTCAAAAATTATTCTAAAATTTAAAAAAAAAAAAATTTGTTCTGTTCAAAATTTTTTTGAGAACCGGGATCCACTAGTTTTTCTCGGCTCCGGCTCTGGCTCTGGGCACGGCTCTGCAAGCCTGCTAATAAGAATAAGTTAATTGAGAATTAAATGTTTCACTTCAGCTGATACAAAAAACAAAACAAAAAAATTCAAAAGTTGATGTCAATAAAATAAAGTTAAATTAAATATGGATTGTATAAGCTAAATTTTAATACCATAAACTAGATATCAAATAGTGGCTAAAAAATATTTTAGCGGCTGCAACTTGAGAGCAGGTTTCACCAAGTCTATGAAAAAGTAAGAAATATTTACCTAAAAAATATTAACTTTTCAGTAGTATAAAAAAAACAATCTTCTTCACATTGCTCCTATTTTTAAGTTCATCTCAGGGAAGTTACAAATTAACTTATTTTGTCAAGCATTTACATACCAGGTACACATTAGTTATTATGTATAACTTTAACCCACATAATCCTACATAAGGCTAGAAAATTATGGGGAAAAACTATGGAAAAAAGTAAAAAAAAAATTTAGTTTAACTCACCCTGCCATGCAGTCACAGTGACTTGAGATAATTGATCCTTTGTTGTGAATAGCATATTGTAGCTAACTAGAAAATTGTATGGGAAAAGTAAAAAAAAAATTTAATTTAACTCACCCTGCCATACAGTTACAGTGACTTGAGGTGATTGATCCTTTGTTGTTAGCAGCAATTCTCGGTGTGTGAGTTTGGTCGTTTGTTCTGTGAAATGGTCTAACTTCTGCTTTAAAAATAACTAATCCTGAGCTTAATGTCATATCTAAAACTTCTTGCACCCAACCAGAGACAAAATACTTAAAAGCATCTAATCCTTTGTTATCCATAGCCTCAGGAGAAAATATTTTAGGATTTTTTATTAAATAATAATATACATCATAGTAATGAACAGATAGCCATTCTGCTGGGTCATCTTTTCAAGCATCTTCTGGGAACTTGTACGTACATTGATTCATTCCAAGGATGCAAGTTTGTTTTTGTATCTTTCAGCAGCGTTGAAATCTAATTTTTTTAAAGTATTCATAAATTGACATATCTTTTTTAAAACTTTAAAACTTACATTTACACACGATTTGTAACTTAATTTTCCCCATCCAAGATGGTAACTATTCGCGCTATTGAAATTGCACATAATAAAGTACGTTTTTATAAAGTTGTTTAAGTGTAAAGTGTTTAAGTTAAAAGTAATTCAAGTATTTAATAATACTGAATATCTACTTTATTTTTTTTAAATGCTTATCTACTTTGATTAAAGTTTGAAACTACTAATGTTCTTTGAAAAAAGAAGGAAGTTTAAAAGTTATAAGTGTTTTATAAAAGTTATAACACTGTTATAGTTTTATTACTTTTATAATGCAATTAGTGACTAGTGTGTTATAACTTTTGTAGTCGTAATTTTATTGTGTTTTTTTTTTTTTTTTATAATTTTTTTGCTAACAAACTTATAATAATTTGCTCCTTAAAAATACTATTATTCCATATCAGTTTCCAAGAAAGATCAGAAGTAAGAGTTAATCCTAGAAGATGAAGGGTAGATGAATCATCGAGTACATTACCGTTCATAAATATAGTAAGATCTAAATTATTGTGACAACTGCTGGCTAAAAAAAATTGGGTTTTATTGTAACTAAAGTTCACCAGCCACTATGAGCCTTATTCTGCAGCAGAAGTGAGAACCTTTTCAAGCTCAAATGCCCCCTTTAAGCAATCAGAGAGTTTTGGCTTCTTATCATAACAAAAATAAATGGTAGTATCATCAACGAACAATGCCACCTTACATATGAATATGAAAATATCTAGAAGATCGTTAATATAAATTTAAAAGAGTAAAGGTACAAAGATAGACCCTTGAGGAACCCCTGAATTTACAGGATATGAAGAAGAGTGCTGTCCATCAAAGGCAACTTTTATAAAACAACTGGGAAGGAAGGATTTGATAATTTTAAAGATGTTACCTAATTCATTGTTTGAAGAAAACTTATGTAGAAGACTAGCATGCTGAACTTTATCAAAGGCTTTAGAAATGTCAAGAACGATAGCCTTAATCTCTCCACCCCTATCCAATCCACAGTGAAACCTATTGGTTATTACTATTAGCAAATCAGCTGTAGAACAAGAGGATCGAAATTAATATTAATGATCAGAAAGTAAGTTATTAGATTCAAGATTCAAGATTAAGTGTTTGTTGATCAAAGATTTAAAAACCTTGCTCAAGATAGGAAGACTAATGGGAAAAAATGGTTGTTGGACGAGCCAGATTGCTATACAGAACTTTTTAAAATAAGGATAACAGATGCCACTTTCCAGCAGGATAGAAAAAAACAACTCTGATTAGCACTTGTTAAATATTTTTAAAAGTATGGAAGTCAGCTCCGGAGAACACTTCTGCAAGACTATAACAGGTATGCTGTCCGGACCACAAGTTGTAGAAAAGTTTAAGTCAAACAGGTTGATCCATTGCTTGTAACAACCTGTTTGACGGCTGTATCAGGTTGAACGCAACTAGTGAAATCAAGAGATGATATTAATAAAAAGTACTTATAAAACAATTTAATTTTGTCTTTAGGTGAGGTGACAAAATCTGAACTATACAAGAGTGGTGGAATTTAGAACAAACAGATTCGGCCTTATTCTGGAGAATCTTTAACCTTAAAAGGTTAAAGATTCTCCAGAAGTCATGAGAGCCTAATATTTGTGTAGAAATACGAGATTTCATGACTTTAGAATAGGAGGCTTTGGCGTTAGACAAAAGACGTCCGTTTTTTGGAGAATTGGTTTGATGATAAATATTGAAGTAACGGTTTCAATTGGACATTGCAGCAGCAAAAAGGTGAGGAAAATCATGGAGAAGAGTAAAGCTTGAATTCCAATTGTTAAGAGAGAATTAAAGATATCATTCTAGCCTGAATCCAAGAAATTACACAAGATGCATATTTGTCAGCAGGAAGACAAAAAATTTCTACCCAAGGGCCACCACAAAGAAGTTTACGGAAAGAGTCCAATTCAGCTTTAAGTTAGTTGTAGAAGTTACGATGGTATGGTGATTCTGATGATGAGGAAGTATGAAATAATAGTTTTAGAGAGATTAAACCATGATCAGTAGCACCTAAAGGTGAATATTGAGAAACTGAGCACTGACTAGGATTAGAAAATGAAAATTATTCGGCTTGTCTAAATAGCGAGTTGGAAAGTTGATTATTTGAGTTAAAGATTGAGAAAGACAAAGGTTGTAGGCCTTAACGTATGCAGAGTCACTAACACTAAAGTTCAGTGTGATGAGTATTAAAGTCATCAACAACAACGATATTAGCAAATGGATAAGGAGAGAAGGCTTCGTCAATTTGATCAGAAATAACATCAAAAAGAGTGCAATCTTGAGATGAAGGAGAGCGGTATATTAGTGAATGATAGGTTTAGAGAACTTGTTTTTGACAATGGCTTTTTGTTTTTTGTAGTTTTTGGTACTTTAATCATTTTCAAATTTGTTAAAGAACTTAACTCAAAGCATAGATAATACTCAGTACACTATTTAATAGTCCAAGCAATTGCCTGATTACTGTCAATAAACCCTGAGCCGTAACAAAGAGCTTCAAATGCGGCCTCGACAATGTACATTAAATACGTTTGCGTTAAACATGCGGATGCGTTTAACACCTGTCAAAGATGAGTGTCAAGACACCATCTCAAACCTTCACTCAACCAAGAGCCCTATGGCATGGGATGTTTTAAGTCGGAGTTGGCTTCTCCTTGTCTGTGCCTAAAATAGCGTATCCTAAAAGGCAGCAAGACTCTTAACAAATTGTTCTGGGTTTCATTTTACCAGTAGCAGGATAATATGATCTGACTTTAACTCTTTCACTTCAGCCATAATTACAAACTTTAAATTAAATTAGTGATTTACTTGAAAGTTTTAGTTAACATATTCATTTTACACTTTTTATGTTTTTTGTTATATCGCATATAAAATAACTATTTGTTTTCAATATTGTATTGAATATTTTTTGTCTGTAACAGTTTTAAATTTTTATTATAATTAAAATTGAAATATGTTGATCTTAAAACTCATGAATAGTGTGTGCGTGTGTGTGTGTGTGTGTGTGCGTGTGTGTGTGAGTGTGAATGGGTTTTAGATGTTAGCCATTCTATACAAGTGATGAGAATCGTAAACTAGTTTAAAATGCTCTTGAATAAATTTATAGTGAAAATAGGCGAAAGATTTCATAAATTAATAAAAGATATCTTTATATTTTGTAATAAAAAAAAAATTACTCAAAAATAAAACTTATCCTGCAATACGACGAGTAAACTGAGTAAACAGGATTTTTTTGTTAGTGATCGAGTAAATTACTTTCCTAGTTTTTTAAGAATAGCGCCAGCCACATACTTAAATAAAAATTATACTGGTTGATAGCAAATTTAAACTTGATAAAAATACATATAGAAACACGACATAAGCATCACATTTTATGCGCTATTTTTAAATGCTAAGAATTTAAAGATAGTACAAAAAAAATTTATTTTAATGCTAGGAATGCTATTTAATAAGTTTATGAACTATTGACGCAAAAACTATAGCATTATTGTCAACCGTTGTAAAACAGGAATCTTCCGTAAAACATTATGGTTGAATAGTTGAAATTTATTTTACTAATCGGAAACAATTTGTTTACGCCAATAAGACATTTTATCAAATTTGTTAAATATTACATTTGGAGTTCCTCAAGGATCCATATTAGGACCTCTTGTATTCCTTATTTACATTAATGATTTATAGAAAGCCTCGGATTTAATAGCAATTATGTTTGCTGATGACACTAATTTATTTATGTCACACCAAAGCATTCCTACTCTATTTCATGAGGTGAACATCGAGTTAATCAAAATATCTGACTGGTTTATAATTAGCAAATCATCTCTTAAAATTGATAAAACTAAATGGAATTTTTTTCCATCCTCTTACCAATATGCATTAACTGCCAAGTAACATGCCTCATCTTGTTATTGACAATATAAAAATTAAACAAGTAACAGTAACCAACTTTCCGGGTGTTTTTATAGACGAAAATCTTACATGGAAAGATCACATTAAAAACTTATCCAGTAAAATAAAAAAAATATATGAATATTGTACAAAGCAAGAAATGTTTTAAATAAACATACTTTAGTACAATTATATCACTCATTTATTCATTGTCACATGAACTATGCAAACATTGCTAGGAGTAGTGCAAATAAAAATTAATATAAACCTCTTTATTGTCAGCAGAAGCATGTAACACTTCTTATATATTTTTATGACCGTTTTACTCATGCCGAGCCTTTATTATTTAAAGTGAAAGTTTTTAATATATATGAAGTTAATATTTTTAAAATTCTTTGTTTTATGTTTAAATGTAAAACCAATTCATCCTCGATTTCTATCCATAATTTGTATTTATCAAAAGACAAAAATAAATACATTTTACGCAATGATAATTTTATTAGGCTACGCATTTTTCAAGCAAACCTTTTAAATTTTGTATTGATTATCGCGGACCATTCTTATGGAATAAAATAGTTGTAAAAAATTTTACGGAGGATTTTATTCATCAAAGTAACAACTTTTCTTTTAAACGAAAGCTTAAAGAACTCATTTGATATTATTTAGTGGTCTTCCTTATAACCCTCTATTTAAACATGAATATATAAAAGTTATATATGTATCATTAACAACTACAATATATGTAATCAAAATATGTTATCAAAATACAATATACATTATTACAATATGTAATAATGTATATTGTATTTCTAACGGAATATTTCAAGTTTCTTCGTTAACATATTTTTTATCTTGTAAATATCTTATAAATTATAACACAAACATTTCTTAGCGTACTTGACGACAAGACCGTATGGTCTTTTACAAGTTCCCGCGTTTATTTATTATTTAATATATATAATTATATATATATATATATATATATATATATATATATATTTATATATATATATATATATATATATATATATATATATATATATATATATATATATATATTTTATTATTATATAAATATATATTTTATTATTATATAAATATATATTATTATTATATATTTATATTTTATTATAACATATATATATTTTATTTTTATATATTTATATTTTAAATATTCTAACAAAATGTAATAAAATGAATAAAAAAAATTATCATCAACCCATGTCAAATAGGAATCTTTTGTAAAAATGTAGAGTTTCAATACAGAAGTTCGTTTATTTGATGGTGATGATGATGATGATGATGATGATGATGATGATGATGATGATGATGATGATGATGATGATGATGATGATGATGATGATGATGATGATGATGATGATGATGATGATAATGATGATGATTATGATGATGATGATGGTGATGATAATGATGATGATGAAAATGATGATGATGGTGGCAGGAGGAATGTGTAGAGTTTTTATAAAAACTGTATAGAAACATAACAAATTTATATTGAAACTCAACGCGGAATAGAAATACTATATACATGTATAGAAATTCGACTCATTATGTATAGAAAAGCTACATCGCAAGGTAGAGTTTCTATAAAGAGGGATTTTTATTAAATGGATTGTTCCCTCTAATAAAAAAAAACCGCAGTGCATTTAGGTCTTTGTATTCACCGAAAATAAACAAGTTATCAAAATATGTTATTATGTCAGCAATAAACTAAGTTGATAGTTATGAAATTAGTTTGGAACATGATATAAATGATATTGATATTGATCAATGTTTTTTTAAAACATTTCAATCGCTACTCAACCAGTATTTTGAGAAATATCTAGTCAGTTTAATCAAATAAATGCTGAAGATGTTGAACAGGAACAAACAAGCTTATGGTCAAGATGTCTTTCCTTAATACCTAATATAAGCTAAGAAAAAATACACAAATACTTAATTATAGACGATAGTTTGACTGATTTCGAAGCTGGAGGTGCTTCAAAGCATAAAATCTCTGGATTTCAGCTATTGAAGGAGAACTTTCTTTAAAATTCAGTTGTTAAACCTAATGCCAACATTAAAATAAAATCTTTTCTTATTAGAGCTAACGTTTTAGCTTCAATGACAAAAAATCAGTACCTTATTTATGTACATCTTTGTCAAAAATAAGGAGATATTTTTATGCTAATTGGTATTTTAAAGCTGGTATGGGAAGATGCTGCAAGCATGTTGCTGCAGTATTATTTCAATTAAATGAATATAAACAATTAAATTCAATTGTAATGTCTATGGTTACTGTTAATAAACAGTTATATTGTCTATAAAATTTGTGTGCACACATAGACTGACTTAAACATGTAGAACAGGCAGGGAGTGTACATACATCGACTGACTCAAATAGGTAAAACGTGCAGGGAGTCTACATACATCGACTGACTAAATATGTAGAACATTCAGGGATTGTTTATGAATCGACTGACTAAATAGGTAAAACATGGAGGGTGTCTATACATATTGACTAAGGGTTTCGGTTTGGGCAGGCAATAAATTAAAAAAATAGTTTTGTTAAAAAGTGTTCAAAAATCAATGCAAACACTTTTACTGTTATACTCCGGTCATCAGTTAATACAAAACTTCAAATGTCGGAATAGGCTTTTGATTCTATCATCTACCGTGCAAATATCACTATGAGAGTTCAGGTCCAGTTGGTTTTTATTAGATCGGATCATTTTAGATGAAACGTTTTTTTGCAAAGCATAAAAAATATCAAGTATTGAGTACCTTGGTAAAATGACCGTACTTAAAGATTTCTTAGAAATAAGCGGTGAAGTTAAACTTGTTTTGTATTTTTTCAATCAACTTTATGTGGTGGTAGCAGGAACTAGTATAATTAACGGAAATTTATATCCTGTAAATAGCGGCTATCATCTAATTAAAACGCTATTAAATTTTTTGCGTCGTTAAAATAATATCATCACGCATGAATAAATCTGTGGCGCGAAATTTTGTTGCTAAAATAATGAAATTTATTTTTTTATAAGGAAAAAAAGTTAGTTAAAAATCTGTTACAATTTTGTTTGAAAATAATGCATAGAAGCATTTAGTTTTGACTTTATTTAAAGATGCTATTTTTGTATAATATGAGCGTGCTCAAATTTCCCAGTGTTTATCAAAATTACCTAATTTTTTAGTGTTTTTTAAAATTACCTAATTTAAAGTCCTTAAATCGCAGTGGTTTTAATTGATTTTTGAATTAAAACAAAATATTGTAAAAAAATTTAATGTTTTAACAAAACTAAATATTTTTATATAATTTAAATTCAAAAAATTTAATTTTTCATCATTCAAAGGTTTGAGTTAATAAAATTGAAAAATTAAACAAACTAATTTTTTAAATAAATAACGAAAAAATAATGAATAACAAACTAATTTTTTTTTTAATGCGGAAAACATAGTATTGCTTCAATAAAATTTGATCTTTTAATGATAAGTTTTGTTAATAACGAATTATTATCTTACAAAAATTAGTTTTTTTAGTATTTTTTTCTTCATTAATGTTATTTGTTTGAGCTAATTTAAAGTGCTCATATTACCAAGTGGTCTGGGTAATATGAGCACATTTGCTACTTTTTTAAAACCTCTGTGTTTAAAAGAAAAAATTTCGGGTGTTCAAATATTTAAGTGGATCTTGAGTAGAAATCCCTAAAAGTTCTTTATTTCCAAAAAGTTTGGATCCAGCATAATTATTTTAAAAATATTCCAGTTTTCGTCTAAATATTAACCTAATCTACCCTATTCATTTTGGTTTGAAAAATCTAAACTTTTAAGTAGTTGCTACAAAATCTACTGAACAAGATGAAAGAACACAGAAAGAACGGTAAATATTCTGTTATTATTTACAATAAACTTATTGTGAAAGATTTTAGGAGAAATCAAACCAGCGCTTAATCAAATTTCTATTTTTTACTTTTGAATTAACATACTTTATTATACTTATTATATTATAACTATTAAAATTATTACATTATTTTTCATTATGTTTTTTTTTTTTTTACTTGATACATTTATCCTTACAATGAGTCAAGAACAAATTAGAAATTTTAATCCAATAGATCAGCGCTGGCTAGAATTTTAGATGCGAGAGCCGCATATAAATAATGACGTGTGCCGAAGAGTCGTAATAAATATGTTGCTATGCCAACTTCATCTTTAATAAAAATATTTGGCGAATGTAAATTTTGATTTTTTATACATATATATTTTGATTTTTTTAATGGAAATTGTACTTTTATAAATAAACTTAGTATGTACACAATTTATATTTAATATTTAGATTTTTTTTACAATAAAGAAAGTAAAAGCTATTCTATAAATGTAAACTTGGCTACATAAAATCTGATTCCACTTTATTCACACTAGAAAAACATTTGTAGGAAAAATTAACATAACAGAGAGAATTCTTTTTAAAACATCAATTATTTTTTGTAAAAGACCATTAAAAAAACTCTTCTTGTATAATAGCTTGCATAATTTACTATAAAAACAACTTTTATAATAGGATTAGTATAAAAGTTGTTTCAACTATTGATTCACATGTATATGTTGAACCAAAAATTGAAACAACTTTTATACTAATTCTTTTTAGTTGAGGATACTTAACTTCAGGAACCATTTTTCAAAAATCTAATATAGCTAGTGTTTTATGCAGCATTTGAAGATTTTGAATTTCTTGGAGATCTAGTAATTCTATTTCAAATTGAGATTTTTCTTCAAGTATATTTTCTGGTATTGGACAACCATTACTAATAATCAATTAAAAAAGGGTTTAAAAATGCTAATGATGATTTAAGAGCATACAAATCTTTAAACCTGTTTTGAAAGTCTTCGAATAAATTCTGTAGTTTCTCCCAGTATGATTCAATCATATGACAATCATTGTAGGATTAGGATTATGAATTGTAGGATTAGGATTATGAATCATCTTCTTTATTTGAGGAAAATGTGTTCTATTAAAGTTGGTGAATTACAATTATTACGTATACGTGGTAAAAGTCACGTAGATAAACGTGATAAAAGTCACGCATTCATTTATGGTTTTTAATGACTATTGTTGTTTTATAATTGTCATGGGAATTATAACTTTGTATTTATATACGATTTTTTGTAATAAAACCGAAGGTTGAAAAACGCTTAGATAGTTGTTTTTAATATATACATAAACGAATACAAGAATGCAACAAGCTATTTCGGCCCCTCCAAATTTTTCAATAGCATCCATTCCAAAAATCAAATCAAAGCCGAATGGTTTGTCCTTTACAATTAACAAATTAACCATACGATATATTCCATCAACTTTCAATTTGATTACCATTTCACCTAGCACTTGTACAGTTCCTCCCAAAGTTGTGATGCATTTTTCACTTTTTGAAACAAGTCCACCTGTAGATTCAGCATGAACCACTGTAATTGAGCATCCAGAATCAATTAATGCTGTTCGGAACATTCAGTTTATTTTAACTTTTAATGATGGCAACGCTGTTTCAGGGAGAATACTGGATGCCATTATTTCCAAATTCTCTCTTTTCGTTTTAAACCTTGCAATCGTTTGATGCAGTCTTTGGTTCGATGATTGTGTGAACAGTTCTTGCATTTTGCCTCGCAATCCCGTGCATAATGTCCAAATTTCCCACAATTAAAACATGTTATTTTATTTGTTCCGGCAAAACCAGTCGTTTGGGGAAGTAGCGATGTTGCTGCAACCATCGCATTATCGGAACCATCCAACTGTCGGGCTTCTTGAGTCACTCGTTTCAAAGTAACAGCAATCTCAACAGCCTTTTCAAATGTAAGTTCTTCAGATTCCAGTAATAGCCGTTTGATCGTAGCTCCATCGTTAAAGCCAGTGATAAATTGGTCGCGCATCCTGTCATCTCTATCCGTAAATTTGCATCCTTCAGCAGCTCTTGCAATCCGTCGTGAAAATTCCCTCACACTCTAGTTACTTGGTTTTTTAATTGTTGCAAATTCAAAGCGTAGTATTAACGATGACTTTGGTTTAAAAAGCTTCATAATATTTTCCTCGATCTCTTCGTAAGTCTTCTTCCAACCTTCTGTTTTATTACAAACTAGCATGAGTTACCCGGCGTTGCCCGGGCCAATATTTAAACTGGCTTACCTGATATCTGTACACAAAAATGGGCCTAAAAAATCGGCCCAAAAAATGGTCCCCCCTGACCCCGGGGTCAGGGGGGCCCATTTTTGGGCCCCCTTGACCCCGGGGATCGGGGTACGGGGTCAAAACCCAGCTAAGAACCTTCTCCCCCTCGAGGACTACCCCCATGCCAAATTTCATCGAGATCGGTCCGGCGGTTTGGATTTCTATAGAGAACAAACACACACACACACATTGCCTTTTATATATATAGAAGATTTTATTACGAAATAAACGATGAGAAAGAAATAAACACGGCAAAATGTGGGGCAAATTATATGAGAAGTAATAAGAACGAAATAAACGAAAAGAATGAAATAAACGAAGAGAACGAAGTAAACGAAAAAAATGAAGTAAACGAAGATAACGAAATAAACGAAGAGAAAGAAATAAACAAAAACAACGAAATAAAACATCAGGATTTCACGGCAAAGTTCGACGGAAAAAAGTGGACGGCATCATGAAACTGGAATAAAGAGCCCGCAATTAAAAATACGATCCGCGAATACAAAATGAGCGAAAAGCATGAAAGTAGTTACCGAAAAGAAATAAATGAATGGATCAACTCTGGCATTCTTGTGCTGTATAACGAGCAAGAATTGGGACCACCTAAAGTATTGATACCGCTCATGTGTGTTGTGCAAGAAAATAAAGGTAGAAAGATACGCCCAGTGGGAGACTTCCGAGCTCTCAACGAATTTGTAAATTGTCACACAGCAAATGCCGAAGTTTGCCGATTTTTGTTGGAGGAAAATTGAAAGTGCAAAAATCCTTGATCTTAAGAATGCCTACCTTCAAATTCACATTGACAAAAAACTGTGGCCATATCAAACTGTGATTATAAATGGGGAACGGTATTGTTTCACCAGAATGTGTTTTGACATCAACGTGGCTCCAACAATAATGACTACAATTCTTCGTCACGTACTCAATATGAATTCTACTGTGAAGAAAGCATGTGATTATTACATTGATGATATATTTGTCAATGAAAGTGTAGAAACAGCTGAAAATGTAGCAAAGCATCTTGAGAAATTTGGGTTGCAGTGTAAACCTTCAGAAGAGCTATAAAAAGGACGTGTTTTAGGATTGAGAGTCGAACAAAATAAAAATGGGGAATTGATATGGAAGCGGAACAGTGTAGAACAATTCGAATCTTCAAATGCAGTCACACGATCATAGCTTTTTAGCAATTTAAGTAAACTTATTGAACATTACCCAGTGGCAGGAAGTTTGCGTTTATAAGCTTCATACATCAAACGATTAGCTGGAAATATTCCATGGAATGAGTATGTTTCTGAAGATTGCAAAGAAAAAATGAAAGAGTTGCTTCACCGTTTGGAAAAAGAGGACTCAGTTGGTGGGAAATGGCTCGTACCAGTGAAAGGAAAAGCTGAGCTTTACTGTGATGCATCGTCCATAGGACTGGGTGTAGTTCTCCTTATTGGAGGAGTCGTTATTGAAGATGCAGCATGGCTACGACCAAGGAGTGATACGCACCATATTAATATAAGTGAATTTGATTCGATACTTCGAGGGTTAAATTTAGCCAGTAAATGGGATGTAAGAGAACTCACAGTATACAGCGATAGCAAGGGCACCGTGGGATGGTTAAACGCAGTTTTAAAAGAAAAATATCGCGTAAAGACTCGGGGAATTTCTCAACTGCTAGTACAACGACGGCTGAATACGATAAAGGAAATAGCAAAAGGTATTAGGATTATTGTACAATGGATTCCATCTGAACTAAATCTGGCCGATCGACTTTCACGAATCCCTCAAAAATGGTGCAGAAGAGTGTGTGCAACCGGAATAATTCAACAGAAAGACATATGGAAAGTTCACTCAATTGGTCATCTTGATGTCGATCGAACATTGCAACTCTGTTTACGAAACAACCAGAATGCATCACGTAAGGAGGTTTCAGCAGTCATTGCAAGTTGTAACCAGTGCAACTCCATCGATCCTTATTCCGTAAAATGGAAGCATGGTCAGCTGAGTGTAAAGCAGAATTGGAATCAGGTTGCTCTCGATGCGACGCATGCAGGTGCAGAACGATACTTATCAATGATTGACTGCGGCCCATCACGGTATACAGTGTGTCGCAAACTGGTAACCAAAAAAGAGGCTGAATAAACCATCGCAGTAATTTAAGCAAAAATAAATAAGTCCATCGCAGCAATTTAAGCAAAAATCAACGTCGTTTATTCCAGGTGTCAATACACGTAAGAAAGTCGAAAAATATAAACTCTTGGATACCTGGTATCGTACGGAAGCAAAATGCCTGGTCGTTTGACGTCGAAACCGCAAATAGGGTATTCCCACGATATATCTCACACTTGCGTCGCCGTATTCCGAAATCTCATAATAAAAAAGACTCGTTTAACGATGGTCTTGATATACCAAAAGATGAAGTTGGTAACGGTAAAGGAAGATATAACGAGAATGCCGTTCAAGTTGAAATAATTGCAACGAACAAACGATAACGCGCTCCCGACGAATAATAAGATCCCCACAACGATTAGACTTATGAGTTAATTCACCAAGAGGACATGTTTTATTAAAGTTTGTGAATTACAATTATTACGTATACGTGGTAAAAGTCACGTAGATAAACGTGATGAAAGTCACGCATTCATTTATGGCTTTTAATGACTATTGTTATTTTATAATGGTCATGGGAATTATAACTTTGCATTTATATACGATTTTTTGTAATAAAACAGAAGGTTGAAAAACGCTTAGATAGTTGTTATTTATATATATATATATATATATATATATATATATATATATATATATATATATATATATATATATATATATATATATATATATTATATATATATATATATATATATATATATATATATATATATATATATATATATATATATATATATATATATATATTTATATATATATATATAAACGAATACAAGAATGCAACAAAATGATTAAAAGTTTTCAAGGTAAGATCTTTTTGAAATAGAGCAATTTTTTTTGAAAACTAAATATAGTCTGAGCAAGATCAGATATATTTTTTCTTTTCCCTGAAACGACAAATTCAGATTTTGTAAATGTTGCATAACATCAGTTAAAAATAAAAGACCCTGCAAAAAATTCACATCGTCTTCTGTTTTTCAAGCAAAAAACATTTAATTGGTTCTAATAGTTCTGCAACCCTATAAAGAACGTCACTACTTGAAAGCCACCTTACAGCACAGTAAAACAACAAGTCATTTGGTTTGCCAGCAAGATCCAATTCACTAATAAAATTTTTAAACTGTCTGTCATTTTTTGTATAAGATCGAATATAATTTACAATCTCCAAAACCGATATGTTTTGCTGCTAAATGTTCTCGATGAATAACACAATGAACTGGGATAAACTCTGGATACATAGGATCACTATTTAGTAAACCCTTAAGCCCAATGTGTTTTCCAACCATTGCTCTTGCACCATCTGAGGCAACACTAACAAGCTTGTTCTTGGGAGCATTGGTTTTTACCAGAACAGTGTCAAGGGCTTCCTTTAAATCAATTCCACGAGTTGTGTCTTTTAGCTCTACTAAATCTAGCAACTCTTCTTTCACAAATACATCTGATGTAACGTATCTAACAATTACTGCCATTTGAGGTTTATCTTGAATATCTGTTGATTTATCCAATGCTAAACTGAATGCTTCACAATTTTTTAAGTCATTTAACAAATCCTGTACAACTTCGACACTAATTTCGATATTCTTCTTTTAGTTATATGTAGAGAAACAGAAATATTTGAAATTAACCTTTGAATTTTGCTATTATTAGGATCTAAAACTAAGTTCATATTAATAACATTTTGTTTTACAAACACTCAATCGGATATTTACTTTTTGCAATGTTCCAAGCAATAATAAAACTTGCTTCTGTTGTAATATTTGATTCTTTGCTGGAAAATGAAATATTTATTTGCCGATTTTTAAATATTGTTTTAAGCAAGCCTATTTTATTTTTTTTATGACATGAATTTTAGGATATTCTTCAGAAAAACACATATGTTTTGTTTCATAGTGACATTTAACATTACATGTCTTATTATGAGCTAGTTCAGTATTGCAAGTTAAACACATAGGTTTATTTTCTTTTTAAATAAACGCATTTTTTTCTGTCCAATCACCATGAAATGATCTGTTCTCATCTTCAATTTTTCTTTTTTTACTTTTATTGTAAAGTGCTTTATTGTCACCTTTTGCTATATCCATTTTCAAAACAATATGTCTCCCAGTCTCCCAGCTGTCTATAATTCAAGTCTTTATTTAGTCGGGTCGTTCAGTAGTATATTTTGATAAACCGGTAGTTAATTCTGTACAAAGCTTTGAGTTGTGATTATTGTAGAAGATATATTTGGCATCGTGTATGCAAAAATCTAGAGTAATCAACCTTGGGCATCCCGTTGAAAAGTGCACTTAGAGTCACTGAACGATAATATTCCATTTGCATATTGCGCATTCTTGTTAATGTTAATGTTTATGATTAAACTATTGCTTATAGACTGG
The DNA here is from genome assembly GCF_038396675.1 of Hydra vulgaris. NCBI lineage: Eukaryota > Metazoa > Cnidaria > Hydrozoa > Anthoathecata > Hydridae > Hydra > Hydra vulgaris. Next base: position 58,078,224 of record NC_088925.1, read on the forward strand.
TTATAGAATTATGAACACCTGTTCGATTGTTTATTGGTTTAAAATATGACTTTTAGTTGATTGTTTGTTAGACCGTTGTATTACAGGCTGTATGTGTTGTTAGACCGTTGTATTACAGGCTGTATGTGTTGCTTTGCGAATTTCACAAGTTACATTTTGTGGCGTTCATTCTTTAGATTAATTGCGTGTTAAACTGTCTGCTGGTGTGGAATAGCTGATTGGTGAGTATGTTTGTTTGTTTCTTGGTATTTCGTTTGCATTTTTTATTGTCATCATATGATGCATATGATGAATATGATGAAAGTAGTTGTTTACAGATACACTGGTGTTTTGAATTTATTGATGTTTGGGTGCAGAACTCTTCAATTAAGCTTTCTGTCATCTGTGATCTTGGCAAGTGTTTATTAAGCTTCTGGTTACTTTGCTACCAAAAAATATTTGCTGCTTGTGTGTATCCCATTAAGAGTTGTGCTGCACGAAATGTCTGCCATTTTCAACGAATCTGTTTGTGTCATATTTTGATCACAATTTGATATTCAAGATGCAGAAAACATTGTTGGTGTTGGCAAAAAAGGCTTGGAATCATTGATAACATACCGCATGTCATATAATGATTATGAATTGAACAATTAAATGTTATCTGGCCCACCAGTAGTTCTAATACATGACTGTCGCAAGAAGTACACAAACAGTTATAGCATTAGTCGAGCATCAAAAAGAAATGACTGCCAAAAAAAATGATGGTGCTAACACTCTTGCATGTAAAGTACTAAGGTCATGTTCAATATCATTTGAATAGAAGTCTCATTGTTTTCTGTGCACACAACTATGCATACAGGATGCAAACATCCTGATAGATGTGATTATAGGCGTGTTTAGACACTTGAACTTCGAGGTAGGGTTCTAGAAACTTATGCAAAGCGTTTATTAATGCCAGGACAAACTGATACACAGGCTATTGAAGTGCAAGCTTGTCTGAATTCATGTTACTGTCTAGTTGCAGAAGAGGCATTTTATCATAGGAAGTGTCATACAGACTATTCTGCATCATCAACATTTGAAAAATCCGGCCGTCCAGTTGATAGAAACAAAGATGCGGCATTTTAAAAACTATGTGCGTGGTTAGAGATGTCTGACAATGAATTGCTCACATTAGCTGAGTTAACTGAAAAAGCTAGATCACTTGCAGGTAGTGATCAAATTTATTCTAAACCCTGGCTTAAAGTTAAATTAACTGATCGATATAAAGACCATGTTGTTTTGGCTGAAGTTGAAGGTAGAAAAAATGTGATTTGTTGGTGAAAAATGGCAGCGTATTTAGTGAATTCTAAATGGTATGAGTCGCGGAAGAGTAATGTGCAAGAGGATAGCAAGCGTATAGTTGTTACAGCTGCAAAATTGTTGAAGTTAGCTATACGTGACGCAAATTATTCGATGGACAACTATCCGGCATGTAGAGAATTTGATAATATGCAGACTGCCAAGAATTGGATAATATCGTTGCAAATAAGATTGATAATCTTATTTGCAACGATATTAAGCGAGTATCTATTGGACATACTATAGTTCAGGCAGTAAGACAATAGTGTTATAGTTCCAATTCCATAAGGCTTGAGTGTTTCTGTACATGTTGTACAGACTTGGGTTCAGTGTTTCATATGATGAAGTTTGTTGTTTTAAACAGTCAGTTAAACAGTTGAAGGAGTGTGAGCCAAAGCTGAATTGTCCCGATTTTTTTACACAATTCTTACTTGACAATGTTGACCATAATGTTTGCACTATTGATGGTCTTAATTCGTTTCATGGCATGGGAATTATCTCTGTCAACACCATGTCAACACAATGTTACACTAATTTGTCAGCTGCAGATAGAAATCATGAGTTACCTGTATCTCGTCTACGAAGAAGTAATGTAAATGACGTTATCGGGAACAACGCCATACCTATTGTAACATACGAGTATTCTAGCAAGTCAGCATGACTGTGATGTCATTCAAACCAGTTGTGGAGATACTTGCAAAAATGAAAAAACCAGTACCTACTGCTGAGGATGTTTGTGGTATGCTGGTTGGTTGTTCTCTAGTGAATCAAATCCAAGAGTAGGTTGGTCTGGATTAATGCATGACATCAGCACATGTAATGAAGTTCCAACAAAAGCAATAATACTTATGCATCCTATCATAGATATGAACCCGAACGACGTGACATGTGTGCATTCAACATTGCTGTACATCATAAAACAGGCACAACAAATGCACATACCGACCCGTTGTGTGACATTTGATCACCCATTATGGCTCAAAGCTATTGATATAATTCAAATGCAGAAACTTAAAATTGTCTGTCGCCTTGGTCCATTTCATATGCCTATGAGATTTTTGGGAAGCCTGGGCAATGTCATGAATGGCTCTGGACTCAGCAAACTGTTGCAGTGCTGTTACGGACCTAATACTGTGAGTCAAATGATGATTGGAAAAGCTGTGAAAAAGGCATTAGGTGATCATTACATGTTGGATTCTGCCGTGAACATAATGATTATCAAAAAACTTTTGCCAAGCACTGCAATGCAGCAAGTCGTAACTGATGAAGATTGTGAAAACATCCAAAATTGCACTTTCAATGTCATTCCTAATCCATCAATTAATCAACTTCCTGATAATTTTGATAAGTTGACTGAAGATAATGGTAACGAAGTGAGCTGTAAATTAAGTGAGGAAGATTTAGAGGCTCTGCAGGTTTCTTACAATGCCATAAAAAGCAGACAAATGAATGTTGATCAATTGCAGGCATCAGTCAGTCTTGAGAAATTAGTCAGATTAGTGAATGAGTTGAAGGAGAAGTTGGCCAAAACATCCAGGACAGCAAAATATTGGCTTCAGTATTGCAGGTATGTTGAAGTCATCAAATGCTTCATGCGAGTTGAGAGAATAGGAGACTGGGATCTTCATTTAAAAACTGTAGCCTGTATCTTAAACTTATTTGCTGCCACCGGACATAGTAATTGTGCAAAGTCAGCTCGTATGTATTTGTAAATGATGCTGCAGTTGCCTGTAGATAACCCTTGGCTGTACAATAAGTTCATGAATGAAGGTTTCCACTGCGTAAGGCGGAGCAGTCGTGTTTAGGCTGGATTGTCAACCAATCTTGCCATAGAGCAAGTGATGATGAAAGCCTTCAAGGGAGGTTTGACACACGGTAGATGCATGTTGGAGTGTTAGGGTTATGTGGGTGATCAATGTGCACAAATGTGCTCCTGTATGTTCTGCAATGACGAGTTTAACAGATTTAGATCACTCCTCTAATGATGCACAGCATGTAGACACCAGTCAGTCACAAGTTCTACGTGACTTGGAGATATAAGCAAGTTGCCATAGACATCTGTCTTTGTAGTTTGATGCTCTGGAGCATGTGCCGGCGAATTTGATGGTGTAAGTTGCGAGTCTGCGGAAGATGTGGATGGCAGCATGATGACCAAGATGGATGGTATAACGTACGCTGATGCAAGTATTAAAAAGACTGACAAGGTGAAGATTCTAGCTAATATAAGTACTGTCAGCATACCATTAAGAAAACAGATGAAGAAAATTGATGCTTGTGTGATGTTCACCCGATTGCTTGTTATCATGAGCAGAAGTACAGACATTTCCAAATATTTCAATTATGAGTACGCCTGCGTCGTTGTTTAAAAATCAGTTTATGAGAAAACCTGTAAAGGCACAACTGAAGACTGAGCTTGTTAAGTCAATAGATGCTACCTCCAAGCCGTTGTCAGAGTCAGTTTTCATATTGGATGGTGGTTCTCTCCTACATTGAGTTAAGTGGGTGAAAGGTTTACTTTTCAATGATATTGGAAAGCACTATGTTCGCTATGTTGAAACAAATTACAACAGTAGCACATCATTATTTTTGATGGATATTGTAATGGTCCTGGCATTAAGGATCATGAGCATCAATGACGTGCAGGCAAGTGTTCATCTGACATTCTGCTCAATGGCAACAGAGCTCCTAATTTTGATCAGACATCATTTCTGTCTAATGAAAGAAATAAAACGAATTTTGTTGAATTCTAAGCAGTCTTTCTAAAGAAAGCACAGTTTATTGTAAAACAGGCTGTAGATGATGGTGGTACACTTATTGTCAGAACAGCTGATGATTTAGCCAAGAACAGTAAAAAGGTAACAGTGGTTGCAAACAATACAGACATTCTAGTGCTGCTATTATATCACTGTAATTTGGAACAAGGTAATCAGCTGTATGATTGTTCATGCAATATGAGGTTCTGCAACAAAAAAACTAGTCAAAAGCCATTGACTTCTATACGTGAGATATGTCAAAATCTAGGACGAAATACGTTGATGGCACTACCAACCATTTACGCAATTAGTGGTTGTGATTCAACGTCTGCATTGTAAGCGCATGGTAAAACAGGTTTGTTTAAAACACTAACTGGCTGAATTACTAGCTACCTGATGTATTCTGGGGTCAAGCAGTAAAACTCCACAACTGTTGTTGTCAGCTGGCATGAAACTTCTTCTTGCCATATATGGAGCCAAACAAGGTGACAGTTTGAATAGTTTGAGGTATGCTAGATACTGTCATCTTACGTCAACATGCACACATGCTGTAATGCCTGAAGATCTTCCACCTACTGACAACGCAGCTAAATCTCACATTTACCGTACACATCTGCAAGTTTCTCAATGGAAGACGTTCATGACATCCACCGCAAAACCTGAAGATTGGGATGGAACTTAGTTGATGGACACTATGTGCCAGTTACAACTGACATAGCCATTGCACCTGATGATATACTTAATATTTTCAGATGTCAGTGCCGTAATTCATCTACTCGCGATTGTCCAGCAAATTCTCAATGCTCATGTAGAAGATATGGTTGAGAATGTGTGGCTGCCTGTAAGCATTGTAGTGAAACGTCTTGTAAGAATGTTGCAACTGTCAATTCAGAAAACCTGCTTATGATTGACAATGATGAGTTGCCAAGTGAAGGCGTGGATGAAAACCTCGAGTATTTCATCCCATGGAGTAATGAGGAAACTATACATGCATAGGTGTGTTAGGATGAAATTTATTATTGTTTAATATTACAAGTTACCTGGTTACTAACATTTTGTTGTTTTGTTATTTTTTCTTTTAGATGTAGCTTACAAATGTAACAAATTTTACAAAGCTTACAAATTTCAGATATAGCTTACAAATCTGGTAATCGTCGACTTTCAGTTACGTGCGTGGCGTTGCGTTGCTAACAATTCGTAAGCATCTGTTAACGTTTCATAAGTTTTTTTGTAATATTTTTCCTAATTTTAAATTTTCATTTTCCAGTTCCCATTTATGAAAATTTCCAGTGTGCTGATATTGAATTTGTTTTATATTGTTAATTTTGTTGTCTTTGCATGCAGTTACAATTCACGTTTACTCGTTCATTTACCCGTGTATCACTTTTCTCAATCAATGATGGTTGAAAGATTAGACTACTAATAACTTTGTCACAAGCGTCACTATTTGAATATTTCTCTTTAGGAAATTGTTGCTAGCGCCAAACAAACAGAATACATGAGGTAAAATCAACCATATTAGCTTGTTTGTACATTGTTGTATGTCGCGATATGCTGTTTTCTGCATATTTTGACCTCATTTTTCAGCATATCGTAACTTTTTTTACTCAAGCTTGACTTTTCTAGATTTTACAGGATTCATTGTTTATATGAAAAAGTTTTAAAATTTGTTTGTACAGAATTTATTCCGGGTCAAATCTTCGTCCATCGGACTAATCAGTAAATCATTAAAACTTTTGAATAGAGCCGCATGCGGCTCGCGAGCCGCTATTTAGCCATTTCTGCAATAGATAATATGATATAGAATGTGTAGACCTTATTCGCTTGTGGGTCTTTACTATTTTATATTTTTGGTTTGAAATATTTAAAGAATATTTAAATACTATGATGATAAAACGCATATTTATGAAACGAATAAACCAATTTTATAAAACTAAATAATTTTATAGCAACAAAATAATTTTTTGAGCAGCCTTTAGCATTAAGATCACTGCATTAAAATAATTAAACAGTTTGGTGTAACATTTAGCATCATTTTTGAGCAGCCAATAGCATCAAGATCACAGCAATAAAATAATTAAACAGTTTCGTGTAGCATTTAGCATCATAGTCACATGTAATATATATCATAAAAACACGTAATTTAATTTATAACAATTTAAAATAACTCAATAAAAATACGATAATAAAGTGAGGCATTAGTATGTTAAGTTGGAAGTTTTAAAATGGCGCATCTGTTCACGTCTAACCTTTTTCAAATTCAATTCTTCTTTGCTTCTCGAAAATGTTAGAGCGAATTATGTATAATCGAATTTTAACTTTTTTTAATATAAATAATATTCTATATAATAAACAGTTTGGATTTCAGCCAGGGTATTCAACTGACCATGCCATTATTAATATTGTTCACGATATATTTAAAGCATTTGACGAAAGTAAGTTTACCCTCGGAGTTTTATAGATCTTAGCAAAGCTTTTGATACAGTAGACCATAGCATTCTTATAAAAAAACTTGAAAGTTATGGAATTAAAAGCATATGTTTAGTATGGCTCAAAAGTTATCTAAGCAATAGAAAACAATACATAGCATGCGAAGAAGGAAAAACTGATTACTTTACTATAACTTGCGGTGTTCCCCAAGGATCAATTCTGGGTCCACTGTTATTCCTTATTTATGTAAACAACTTCCATAAGTTTTCAAACATTTTAAATTCAGTTTTATTTGCAGATGACACGAATTTGTTTTATTCTAATGGAGATGTTAACCTTTTATTAAAAATAGTAAACAAGGAATTTTTAAATCTAGCATAAAGGTTTAAGGCAAACAAATTGTCCTTAAGTTTAAATAAAACTAATTTTACTTTTTTTCATAGAATTCACGATAAAGAAAATATTCCATTAAAACTTCCTGATCCTAATATTGGTAACTCTAAAATAATTAGAGAATCATCATTAAAGTTTTTAGGAGTGATACTTGACGAAAACTTGACATGGAGAGAACACATAAGAACGTTAGAAAATAAAATTTCAAAAAATATTGGCATTCTATAGTAAGCTAAGCAATTATTAAACCAAAACTGTTTAAAAATCTTATATTTCTCCCTCATACATTGTTATATAAACTATGCAAATATTGCATGGTGCAGCTCTAATGTATGTTAAGTTAAAAAATTGCTTAGTAGACAAAAACACGCTGTCAGAATTATTTCAGGTGCAGGTCCTTTTACACATTCTAAAGAACTATTTAAAAATCATCACATACTTAATGTTTTTCAGTTGAACCTTTATCAAATTCTTATATTTATGTACAAATTTCATAATAAAGTTACTCCTATAATATTTAATACACTTTTCAATAAAATTAACCACGAGTACCCTACAAGATTTTCAAATTACAATTATGAGCAACCTAAAATGCACTATTTGGTTACTAAATTTTCTATTGCCATCAGAGGTCCTAAATTATGGAGCACTTTGTTAAATAACCAGCTGAAAAATTGTTCTTCGCTTTCTCTATTCAAACAAAAACTAAAACAAAAACTTCTTAACGATGTTAATGAATTTAATTCATTTTAAGATTCTTTATTTCGTCTTCTTCTTTTTTTTTTTTAATTTTTTTTTTTTTTTTTTCTTATTTAACAACTATCTTATTAACTGGTCTTTAATTTAAACTTTCCTTAAATTCTCCTATTAACTTATTTTTAATTTTTAGGTGTAATTATTATTATTATTATTATTTTTTTTATCTTTTTATTACGATTTTCTTTACATAAAACGGCATTGTATACTTTTTTACAATGACAAAATGAATAAAAATAAATAAAAATATTAAAAAAAAAAAACCTTCGCCATTTAGTTAACAAACTTTTCTTATTTTAAGAATCAAATTTAGATTAAGAATTTATTTTAATAAGGTCTGAAGACCTTATTGAAAGGATATTAATATTGCACTTAAACAAAAAAAACTATTGCACTTAAACAAAAAAAATTTAAATTATTCAACCTAACTCACTATTGCACTTAAACAAAAAAAATTTAAATTATTCAAGCAGTTTTTGTATAAAAGCAAAATTAATTTTAAAGTAATTTGACTTAGCGAAACTTGGTATCGATATTGTGGTTTATCCTTCTTCGGCTAATTGTCATATAGAGGCCACATACTAAAGCCAGCGAAGATAAGTTCAGCTCACTAAAGACCTTCATAACCCGCTTCACATACCAAAAGTAAGTAAATTTAAGAAGAACGAAGGATCATAGAATAAAAGTCAGAAGAAGTCGAGTTATAAAGAATAGCATAGAAAAAGCGGATAAATATTGCACCATATGTTAGAATGTGCAATTTAAGTTCAATATCAAGTTAACTCAATAGGAACTGTTGCTACGTTTACCGTTTTACGTAACATTACATAACTTCAAGTAACGTCTTACATGATGTCTTAGGGAAACTTGGTATCACGATGTTAATATTGAGAAATATTTAAATTATCACCTGTTTTTTTTTTATTATTTATTTTTTGTTCTTGGTTACAATTACATCACGGCATAAATACATCTCTCAAAGAAAAAGAAATAATGTTGTTAGAAAATGCAATAACTAGTAACAAATTTAAAATATCAAGAACGCAGGGACTCGAAGAAGATCGGATGATATAATCATCGAGAATCGCTGAAAAAAAAGCCTAAAAACTGCTTTAAACACGTTTAAATAAATACTAATACATATGTTTTTATATAAATTATGAAAAGGTTCAAGTGATAAACTGTTTCTACACTTAAAGATAAAACAAAGAACATTGAAAATATTCAGCTCATTTATACATTAAAAATTTTTATATCAGTTAAGAGAGGCTTGGCATGGGTAAAACGATCCTTAAAATTAATAAGGCGTACATCATGCTTTTGTTGACGATGAAGAGGTTCAAATTTACTTTTAGTTGACCCATCTCACGCAATATTCGCATAGCATGCTATTAAACTATATTTAGTTTATTCATTGCTAGCAATGAATAAACTAAATATAGTTTAATTAAAGTATGCTTATTTAGAATGCTTCTTGCTTTGTATAATATTCCAATACTCTTTAATATTTTATCGCACAAATTTTTGACGTGTGTTTGATCAGTTACAAAATTATAAAGCCATTCATCAGTTTTGGAACTCTGAGAAGACAAGTTGAAAATTAGGTATTTTTATAAATAACTGATTGGCATATAAAATTAAAAAAGAATTATGCTCAACCCCAAACATTTATGAATCGTTGCGTATTGAAGTCGCAAACTAAGCCTTAAAGATATTATTGTCTTCGCTATATCGTGGAAGTACAAGTGAACAAAATGCAAAGCTAAGAAAATTCCTAAAACCAAGCGTGAAATCTTTTGTTCATAATACAAAAGAAAGTCGTAAATAATTTCACCAACGTATGTAAGCACTAAACTTGCTGACTGAAATATTTTCGATAAATTTTCAAAATCAGCCTAATTCTTTCTATAAAAAGAATTAGAGGTTCACCACGCTGATGTTTATATGGTGTTTTGATATTAAAGAAAATAAATATAATAATGAAAATAATAATAATAATATATGTTTTATGCATCAAGTTTATGCAATTTACGAGGAAATATTATTTGTATATAAATATATGCACACAGAGGCGGTTCTACAAACAAAATGAGGGGGGGGGGTGACATAGGCGTAGGATTTTAGTTTTACCGGATGGGGCCATAAAAGTTAAAAATTTATAATAAAAAATAATAAGTTATTTTTATTAGGGGATTTTATTAGGGGATTTAAAGGGGATAAAAATGTAATTTATTTTCCCAAATAAAATGTGTTCATGCGTATGGAGGCACGCATTATAAACTCATCGATCAAATGATCAAGATCAAGAGTGTAGACAACATAGCGTTGGCAATTTAAAATAGCGAGATGGTTCAAACGCTCCTGAGACATTGTAGAACGCAAATAAGTCTTTAGCCTTCGAAGACAAGAAAAAGAGCGCTCACACGTACACGAGATGACAGCCTTGTAACTTTGAAGATTATAGAAGGCTATAATCTAGGAGTTGCAGCCTTCTACAATCTTCAAAGTCATCTTTGTAAAAAGCTTTAACAAATCCAACTTTCAAGCACTGACCAATGAGAAATTTATCTATATTTGCTATATGCTCAGTGGTCTCAGTTGGTTCGAAACGGGTTGCAAGTCCCGTTATAACACAACCCAGAGATGCATAGAAAAGCTGGCGGTAGTTGTCTTCTGGAGTCGTAGCAAAGTATGGAACTCCACTTCCAGTATATTTTGATGTAATTTTACGTTTCCTTAGCATCTCTGGTTAGCCAATTAAACTACATTCTGCTGCTACAACGGCTGCTTCCCATAAGACTATAAAGTGAGTATCACCCGGGGCTTCCTTTACCACCTCCTTAAGCGTATTGATGGTATTTCTTGCTTTGCAAATATTAAGCTGCATGCCTAAAACAATTTTCAATAAATTTTTAACATTATAATTAGTTTAAAATTTATTGAAAATTGCAGAATGGCAGAATAGTTACTTGTAATAGATATAATGGACGGTTTTTTAAGGATCCATCGCGTGGGGCAAAAATGACCGCAGAGATGTTCCGGTTTCTACATCCTCTACATTTCGAAGTTTGCCAATCGTTTTGGAGACCCACGGGCAAATGCAATGAATAATTGCACTAAATTCATAATATTCCTAATCTCTGTATGATTTTTAACAGAATCTTGTGCTACCAAGTTGAGAATATGAGCGCGGCAGTGCACGTAAATTGCCCTCTCTTCTTTCCCCCTCATTAAAGACTGCAATCCATAGATACTTCCAGACATGTTATACAATCCGTCAAAACATTGGCCCCGACAAATTTAAATCAACAGGCTAAATCAACACAAAACGTCCATCAAACAGTTTAACAAAGTTGCGTTCTTGATGTTAAAAAAAGCTCTTCAATTTTAAATTTTTCATTAACACGCCGAATGCAGATCGAAACTTACACTTTCGTGGACATATCCGACGTTTCATCGGCCATAAAACTATGGAATTTTAATTCCCTTATACTTTTACATAGCTTACGAAGCGTTGCATTAGCAAAGTCTTTTAGGATTTCATTTCCAATTTCAGCGAGAACCACTTTTGCTTTTTAGGACGATTCAACCATTTGTTCGGTTCCAGAGAATTGTCTGCTTGTAGTTTGAGTAGCATGCAAAAGTTTGAATTATTTTTAACCTCTCCACAAATAGCAAGACCTTGCATTCCCTAACACATTAAGAAGAAACATTTAGTTAACCAGTAAATAAATTTAATGATGATAGTTAATCAAAATATTTCTTAAACAAAATTGAGGAACTACCAAATAAAGAAGTGTTGTAAATATTTTTGATAAAGCCGTACGATTATCCATCATTTCTTTATTTTGGTGACGATTAAGCTGTTGAATAACACTCGATTCCAGTGTTGCTGAGGCGATAATAATAACAGACGCCCTATGGAGTTCAAATCGCTCGTGAAAACCAAAAATTTGTAACGCTTTCTTTTAATTAGAAAATCCGTTTAAAATAAAAGCTTCGTACGAATCTTTTTATCTTGAGCTACGAGGTAAAGGCATTTTCATTTGGGTAGCTTTGATGCAGGTAGAACAAAAACTTTTTCTTTCTCGCGGTCATGTAAAACCTATTTATATTTTTCATTCCGGCTTTGTTTAAATTTTCTTCCCCTTTTGATGGAAAAGATGACTGTCTTAAACAAGAAGGTCCAGGCTCCTCTGTAAAAGACGACTTATCAACAGCGGTTGAATCAGTAGCATCATCTTACTGAACAAATGATAAACTTTCATGAATATTATCTTGGAAGTTATTAGCATTTTGAGAAAATAATGCAACTTTTTCAATTTAATTTTCTTTTTTTGATTCAGAAAATAATGCAGCTGTTTCAATTTGATTTTCATTTTTTTGAAAACTATTTACTAATCTTCATCATTCTACAACTTCGTACAACTTATTACTATTAAGTCAATGTACTGTTGAACAATAAAAAAACTTCTTCAAAAACTAATGTTTTTTTAATTCAAATGATTTTTAATTCAAAACTTTTAAATAATTAATATAAATAATACTGCCAAAGTTATCAAAGAAAAAAAATACTTAACGAAAGTTTAACTCACACAACTCTTTAGTTTATGTAGTTAATTTGCATTGTGTTACGTATTTACCGATTTCAAACTCCCTTGAGAAGCGTGGAACTTCTGAAATTCGAAAAATAATATAAACTTTTGAAAGCTTAAACTTTTGAAAATCACCATAGGAGTTTGCGGAAATATTACAATCTTTTTTAAATTGTTATATTTGTTAATGTTTAGGTATAGCTTTTATTTTTTAAATATTTTTGAAAGCATGGTGAATTTTTCCGGATGGGGCAAAGCCCCAGTGACAAATTTCCAGATAAGTTTCGAGCCCCCGAGCCCAAGTGCGTTCTACGCCTATGGGGGTGGGATCAATAAACAGTACCGACTGACTTCGCTAAAAAAAAAAACGTCCTTTGGGATTTTTTTTTTTTTTTAAAAAAATTTAATCAGGCAATTGTGTCAAATAACCGACTAGCCGACTAAATTCGTTAAAAAACCGACTCTAACTTAAAAATCCCTTCTCTGGGGAAGGGGGTGCAACACTACACGAGCCCCTCCTCCGCCGTAAAATCTAAACTAAACTTAACTTAACTAAATTTAAAGTAAAAACTAAGCTAGAACAATCTGTCTTTAAGTAAAAACAAATGTTTCAATAAAAAAAATTGATGAACATGATATATTTCAACGTTACAACAACCCTTGCAAACTTGAGGCGTTTTGATCTTACTTGAGTAACATTATTTACATGTTTAATACTGCTATACCTAAGTGCTAGAAAAGCTTTAGTTGAATGTTGTTAGCGTATTTTATATAATGCATCTAAAAAAAATTTAAATTATAAAAAAATATATATCCTCATAACCTAATAAACATGAGTGTATAATATTTTCATTGGAATAAATTTTCATTAGAAGAATGATCACAATTATATGTATAAAAATAAGCCCGTTATATACTTTATATACTGCTAACATATATATATGTAAAGTTTTACAAAACTTGAAGCTTATAAAGTCTAAATGAATATAGTTATTTAAGTTTTAAAGAATATATAAGGTTAATACAAGACTTTTATTACGACTTATGCTTACAAGATTGTCTTTTTATATTATCATCATTTGTCAAAGTCAAGTCGTGAAGCTGCTTTTACTTTACATTGGTTTTTATTCCTAAGCAATTCTTTAACTTCTTCCCTTTCTTTTTCTTTTGTGATGAGTTTCTCTTGTTGGTTGGTTTGTTTTAGGGTTTTCTTTTCTTCTGACAAACAAATTTCATTCCTGATTGGAGTATCAGTTAAGATCCTTGTTTTTAGTAGCCTACTTTTTACACTTCTTTTTCTAACAGATGCTTTCGTGTAAGGTTTGGTGAGACTAATGAAGCAATGCTTGGTGACACTTTGTTCAAAAAATTTGTTTCATGATGTGCTACAGGTATTTCAGGCTAATGCCATCAACATGTTCTATAGTCATTTCAGATTCCTCAAGAATCGTGTTTACTGCATTTGGAGCAGCACGATCTGATGATGATGGCAAATATCTTCAAAAATTTCTGAATGAAATGGTTTAATGCCAATTACTTGGAATCCTCTCTGTATATTAGATATCTTTTCATAAAACCTTGCAACTGATCAATCCCTGCAATTTTATTTTTGATCCATGATGATGGGTAGAGTTTATTATTTTTTACAGCAAGCTCATATGCCAATAATCGTGTAGGCTTAGTCTATAGTTCATTTTTGATGGAAGTAGACTTGTAAACTTTTTTCATCTTCTGAAGTATAAACTTCTTTATTGTTGTAATTAGGCTTAAAAAACTCATTTGAATTGAGCTTCTTTTTATGACAATATCTTTTTAAAGTCATTCAACTTATGCTAAACTTGCAAGCTAAAACATTCACAGGCCTGCCCTCTAAAACTTCATTAACAGCTGCTTTCATTGTATCACATGATATAATGAAATATATCGTAAGTAATGTTTAGCAACTCTCTCTTTTTTTTTTCTTCCTTATACTTAACCATTTAAAGATCTGAATATTAAAAAAAAAAGTTTAAAATAAAATATTTGTTTTAAAAAAAGTATTTTACATACAAATATTGTGTTTCCCATTAGAATCTAAAAGTCCTAAAATATCTTAGAAATTGATGACCTTTTTTTTTTTAGGAGACGCAAATGTGAAACAAAATACAAATTTAAATTTCCATACTAAATATTTTTAACAAAAGCCAACTTTTAAGTATACAAGTAAGATAATTATATAAAATAAATAATTATAGCTCAAGTCATAATTATTCAATATTTATAATTAACATATTGGCATGATTTTTTCTTTTGCAGAACAGAGTTTGTCAGTAGTATCAACTTTTTAAGCTTTCTGCATTTTTCCATAATATGTTCTGGCAAAAACCTAGATCTTGACCTAGAAGTTGATCACCAGCAACACTCAAACGAAGAAGATTCAAAATTCAAGATTATTAAAGAAAACACTTTTTACTCTTTTTGATTTTAAAAAAAATAGGCTCGCTTACTTCTGCAGCTCGCTTTTTTCTGCAGCAAAATTTAGGTGCAATTTTGGCTGTAAATAAATTGAATACGCTCTTCTTTTTACTGTAAATAAATTGAATACGCTCTTCTCTTTTGAGTTGATGCTCAATTTCAAGACAAGTATTATCATAAAACATGCCAAGATCCCATTAATATACATTCAAAGTTTGTGACCAAGTCATCACATGATCTTTAACTTAAAAAAAATGTCTTAAAGACTTATAATTTTAAGATTCATATTTTATTACAAGAATAGTAATAATCATCATCATCATTTTATTATGTAAACTTGAAATTACGCTATGTTAAAACATATTAGAACATGTATCAAGTTTTACAGTTTTACTTCAGAGCTTCTGAAGAAAAAAGCTGTGGTTTCGAGTCCTACCATTGGTGACATTATTTTATAGAGATTATATTCTCTATAAACGTAAGTTTATAGAGATTCTGAAAAAATTGCTCAAAAATTAATAAAGAAAAAATTTAATAAGACAGTCTTGCTACTTCAGAAGGTGCTGCTGCGGAAACGAAAAAAAAAAAATACTAAAAATTTTTTTTGCTACATTTATTTTTCTACTATAAATATATGCTACAGCCGTTTTTCAAAATGCCTTAATATGCTTATTACGTATTTCGAGTAAAATGCAATTTAAAAAAATTATTAAGAGAAACTCTTTGTAAAACGTATTTTGAAACTAATAATTTTCATGTATTTTTTGATTTGCAATTTTCTGATCGACTTTATGTGGTGATAACAGGAATCAGTACAATTAGCGTATATTTACATACAGTAATTAGTAGCTACGATCTAATTCTAACGCAGTTAAAGATTTTGCGTTGTTAAAACAATATCATGACGCAAGAATAAATATGTGTCGCGAGATTTTGGTGCTAAAATAATGAAACTAATTTTTTCAAAAAAAACTATGTTTGCTAAAAATCCAATCCATTTTTGTTTGTAAAATAATACATAGAAACATTTAGTTTTGACTTTATTTTAAAGATGCCATTTTGTGTATTATAAGCATGCTCAAATTACCCAGTATTTTTCTTTGAAATTACCTAGTTTAAATTTCTAAAACCCTGGTTTTAATTGTTTTTTGAATAAATTCAAAACATACTAAAAAAATTTAATATTTTAACAATACTAAATATTTTTCTGTAATTTAAATTCAAAAAATTTAATTTTACATCGTTTAAAGGTTTGAGTTGATAAAATTGAAAAAATAACTTTTTTTTTTTTTTTTTGTTGCGGAAAAAGTAGTAGTATTGTTTCAACAAAAAGTGGCTTAAAATTAAATCTTTTAACGATAAGTTTTGTTAATAACGAATAATTATATTACAAAAATAACTTCTTATTGTCAGGTTGGTATTTTTTTACTTAATGTTTGTTTCTTTTTAGCTAACTTAAAGCGCTCATATTAGCAAGTGGTCTGGGTAATATGAGCACTTTTGTACTTTTTTAAAACCTCTGTGTTTTTAAGAAAAAATTTTGGAAGTGGATCTTGAGTAGGAATCCCTAAAAATTGTTTATTCGCAAAAAGTTTGGATCCAGCATAATTATTTTTGAAAATATTTCATCGTATGTAATATAAGTAAAATTTTCAAATAATGACAAGTCTTTTTTGCTCAAACTGTTTTGTTTTTTGTATGTATGTACTATGTTGTGTGTATGAGTGTTAGTTTATTTAAAAAAATTGACAAGATTGAAAAAACACGAAACCCTCTCCTGATAATTTCTGATTGCTAAAATTTCGTCATTTGCTTCTTAGACAATTAAAAATGATAGACGCAGCTTTTTCGTAAATCGGTAAAGCCACAATTTTTTTTGCGTATGTGACGTCACTTTCTGGCAAAAAAAACTGGGAAAACAAACTAGAAGATTTTATTTAAATTTTTTAGGACAACTCCTTTTTTAAAGATATATGGAATATATTTTTATGGGATATATTCTAATAAAGACAAAATCTATTTATTTATTGCTATTGTAATAAATACAATCTCTAATCTGTGAAATGATATATCTGTATCAGTTTTATATATTTTTATGCAATTGTATGTAACATAATTAAAATTATTTAAAAAATGTAAGATAAATGCAAAAGAAAACTTGACGAATAAAGTTTTTATTTTGCCACAAACCAATATCAATGCGCCAAATTTTTTTTGGTTTTAAATTAGCGTTTAATATTATTCTTTACTTTTTAATCATAATCATAAGAATCTTTTTTTTAATGACTATGTTTTAGTGGTCTAAGATCTTTCTAGTTCCATTTGAATAGCGTTACGTTCAAATGTCTGTAAGTGTAAATGTCTTTAGCATATGTTGAGTATGCAGGTATTATATGGAATAAATAGGAATAAAACATCTATAAAATGAGAAAACTTAAAATTTGATTTTAATTTTTAGAAATCTTTTTGCTATATTATTTTTTTTTTTGCTATAAATATAAAAACAAAATTGAAAAAAATTAAAAATTTACTACGCAAAGAGGAGGTCTTAAACCCCCCAAAACAACACTGATGACAGCGCACTTAACCACTGAGCTACCAATGAAATGCATTTAACAGAAAAACAAACCCAATTATATGTCTTTACGTATGCGAAAAAGTTGCACTTGCTAAGTTTTTTGATCATAAAGTTTACGGCTATGGCTATCACAAAAATAAATATAGATTCAAGAACAGAACCATCTCCTCAATTTGAATTGATTAAATTATATGCCGATTCAACCTCATTTTTTTCGATTTTAAAACAACTTTAATTCGGAGTCGAATATTTTGATATATTTTGTATCGTTGCGAACAAAATAGCTCTTGAACAGAAACTGATAAAAAAATAATTTCAGCATTACCTTGTTAGAAATTTAATTTTAATTCTGATAGTATAAGTTTTATGCAACTAGAAAAAAAAGTTAAATAAAAAATTAAAAAAGTAATAAAAAACTCTTTTTTCTGATAAAACTGCACACTCGGTTCTATCAGAAAAACCGCACACTCGGTTTTATCAGAAAAACCGCATACTCGGTTTTATCAGAAAAACCGCACACTCGGTTTTATCAGAAAAACCGCACACTCGGTTTTATCAGAAAAAACAAGTGACTAAGCGCCTATCTTTATCTAATTACAAAACTTAGTTTTAATTCCGGTTTAATTAAAAATGAACTAAAATTATTTCTTAATATTTAAAAATATTTGTTAATATAATCATCGCTTACTCATTAAAAATCTATTATTATATTATTTCTTAATATAATCATCACTCACTCAATTCAATTTAACTCACTCACTTTAACATGTCAACTAATAAAACAAAAGCATGCAAGAAAGATGATATACTAGCCACATTAACTGATATAAAAGAAAAAAAAACACCACTGAGAAAAGCTGCATTCAAACATGGCGTTCCAGCAGGGCCGGCGCCAGAGTTTATGGCGCCCTAGGCGAATCTGACACAGTGCGCCCTCCACCCCCCCCCCCTCCTCCTTTAACTTACTTTCACATTTGTATTTACATTCAGATAAATATATGCATAATTATAAATAAACTATATTTGTGTAACTTTATAAAATATATTAATAAATAATTTCAAAACTTCACTTTTTGCGCTTTTGTTTTTGCAAATGTAGAAACAAGTTCCGTCAATTCAATGTTTCTAGAATATCATGTTCACTTGACAAAGTAGCTAATCCAGCAAGTCTTTCTTGCTGCATAGACGTTCTCAAAAATATTTTTATCAGTTTGGGTTTTGAGAAGCTTCGCTCACCGCTAACCGCGGAAACTGGATGTGTCAAGAGGATTTATAAAGCTATAACAGTGTTGGGGACACAATCTCTTGGATTATTTTAATTAAAATTTAGTAAAAATAGCAAATATTTACTAAACTTTATATTAAAAAATAATCTAACAAATTGTGTTAGCTTATTTTTTTCTCCAAATTGCAAAGCCCTCTCAAGATTAAAGCAATGTTCCATAATATCTTTGCTAGTTACACTCTGTAAACTGTGAACATCATATAGAAAACCAAACAGCGAACTTATTGTTTACATAAGAGTAAATCTTTCTACAACCAATTGTATTGATTTGTCAAAAATAGCAAAGTAAAAATTAATTTTGAATTTTTCTACCAACTTAAAACTAGAAATTTGCAATAAACTGCTTAATCATAGTTTCAGTCGTGGGTCCGAGTCACACGTGGGTCTGAGTCATACGTGGGTCCGAGTGGGTCAAATAAAGCTAAAAATTCTACAAATTTCAGAAAGCTTTCGTTATCAGCAGTGTTCAGTTTCTCATGTGTTCCGCAAAAAGCAAGATTTTATACCAAGAACTCTAATTAAAGCTATCCGCCGCTTCAAGGTTTGCTGCCAATATTGTTCTTCTTTTTTAACAAGGCGCAAATGTTCGGCATCAACTGTTTCACTGTAACGCAATCGCAGCTCGAACTCTTTCAATGACTGAAAATTCGATAGATGTTTTTCAGATAAAAAATATGTGGGACATATTTTATGTCAGCAGAAAATAATTCAGACATAAAATTATATCAAAATATATCGATAGAAAATATGTGGGACATATTTTATGTTGGCAGAAAATATATCTCAGATATATTTGACAGATAATAACCCTGATAGAATATTTAATTAAAATTTTTACTACTTCTGAATTAACACGCCAGTAAAAACAATTTTCACAATAAAGTTAAACGTGCTAAAATTTTCTATAAATGAGTAAGGAAAACTTTGCACTGTATTAATTACTACAAAATTTCATTCTGCATAAAAAGTATTTAAAAAAAATCACGTCAAATAAAACAAAAGTATTAAGTTTATTCTATGGTTTTATTTGACGCGATTTAAACTTTTGTTTAATTTAACGATTTTGATTTACTTTTTCTAATCTCCTAAATTTAATCTAAAAGAGACTTAATAAAGATTTTGGCAATGTTTTTAATATATTTAATTTTTATGTAGCTAGTTTTAGTGCCGCCCTAGAAAACTTACCTCCTTTGCCGGCCGCCTAACTCGCCTTGTGGTTAAACCGGCTCTGCGTTCCAGTCAAAACGCTTGAAAATCGCAAAAGTAACAACGACAAAGGCTTCTATGGCTCAGGTACAACAACGGTACACTCAAATGAAACAGAAAGATTTATGGTGCATGCGTTCCAATTACTTGGTGACTGGGGTTATGGTTTATCCCAAATGAAATCTTAGAATTTGTAAGTGGCTACCTTAAACGCGAAGATCAATTGCACTTATTCAAAAATGGCAAGCCTAGTAAAGACTGGTTTTATGCCTTTATGAAGAGATGGTCATAAGAAATTTCAACAAGAAAAGCGGATAACTTAGCATTTAAAAGAGCCGCTTCTTGTACGCCAGAAATAATTGATCGTTATTTTGAATGCATCGCCAAGCAATATCAACAGACTGAACAATATCAACAGAACTTCTGGGTTGCATATTTGGAATTGTGATCAAACAGGTTTTTGGGTGATCGAGGCAAAGCAACCGTAGTGTGTCGAAAATGGACAAGACGTGCATTTAACTTACTAGCAACAATGAAAAAATTTATTATACTGTTAACAATTGCTGCAATGCTGATGGGCATTTTGCATCACTATTTGTGATATACAAAGCATAAAGAAACTTTCGTCCTGACTGGGCAAAAGGTGGTCCAGTTAGCACCAAATATTCAATTTCAAAATTAGTTTGAATGTAGCACGATACGTTTATTGAATGGCTGAAAAAAGTATTTATACCCGAAACTGAGCAAATTGGTGATATCTATATTTTAGTATTAGATTGGCATACAAATTACATAACTTTGCAAGCGGTATTGTTGTGCAAAAAACACAGTATAATTTTGATTTGTCTACCAGAGCACTCTTCACATATTCTGCAACAATTGGATAGAGGCGTCTGTTGCCATATCAAACAAGCTTAGAAAGAAATTCTTAAAAAGTATTACAAAAACTCAAAATGTAAGAACTTAGATAAGCAAAATTTTTCACAGTTCCTCAAACTGCTGTGCGAGAGTGATAAATGTTTTACACGCTTGCATGCAACCGTTGATTTTCAGTACACTGGCTTTTTCCACTTAATAAAAACAACATAAATTATTAGGCATTTGCAATCATACAAACGTTTAGTCAACCTTCATCAAGCTTCCTTAGCAGACTTCGCATTACCTACACCATCTTGCTCAGACACAGCTTCATCATATTCAACAGCCGCCGCAGCACCTACTCCGACTACACACCGATTACCATAATCACCAGCTTCAATTTTTGATAGGTATCAAGCATGTGTTGAGCGTTGCAAAATCAGTATCGTGATAGAGTTGATGCTATTTTTCAAGCCAGCAATCAATTGCATTTTAAGAAACCAAAACAGTGCAACATGTCAAAACTTGGCGGAAAATGTATTACCGAAGAAAGAGCGATCGAGTTCCTCAAACAGAAAGATTCAAAAAAGCAACAAAGGATACCGTGAAAGTTGCTAAACTTAATGCAAAATGTAGACTTTCTATACCAAGTACTCAAACGCCTGAGCATAACAATGCTGAGCAACCTCAGCAAAATAATAATGAAGAACAAGTACCAGCAGCCAAACAATTAAAAGTTGCAAAATGTAAAAAGTGTAGAGTACAGTTACACATAGAAATGTTGAAATGCGAAGTGTCGGAAACGGTTGTGCAAAGAAGCATGTTTACCAAAGAAATATATAGTTGGAACTATATTTTTTTGTTGCAAAAAATGTAAAAACTTTAATATAGTTTCTTAAATATAAGTCGTGTTAAATTTTTTTTTTTAAAAATTCAATGTTTTCTCAAGTGTGCTGTTTTATCAGCATGTCGCCTAAAACCGCACAATTTTTTTTCTTCACATTTAATATATTTGATAATTTTATTGTTATTTTTTTAACATTTATTTATATTATCTTATGTAGTTTTTTTTTACCTATCTAATAAAAAATAATGAAAAAAAAAAGTTATTTTACTTTTATTTATAAGTGTGCGTTTAACCCGGTTTAACCCGGTTTTATTCTATTAAATTTAAAAATTTATTTTATTAAAAACATAATAAATATAATAAACATGTAATTTATCAAGTATAGTAATGTAAAAACAAAATAAATATGAAAGTGTGTGCATAAAAAATTTTATTTTTACTTTAGACGAGCACTTCACAATAATTAAATGTAAAGAAATAAAGTTAATTTTATAATAAAAAATAATAGTTTATTATTTATAAACATTGCTTTTATATGCTTGCATCTAACTGCCAAGTAAAATCTTGCACATTAATTGACTTCCCTTTCTGATATTTTTAAAATATTAATGTAGTTTTCCTTCCCCACTTAGTCGGTCTTGGAACATAATTATAAGTTGAATCCCAAAGATTACGTTTTTATCTTTTTCGGTTAATTTGAACTCAATTCACCATTCTAATTAGACAGTTTTTAAACTATTCAAAAGAATATTAAATGCATATAAAAACTGACAATGTTATTAATGATATAAATGATGAACAACATCATTTATATCGCCAGTCAAACCTGTCGGCACATAATGAAGTAATTTTAACAAAATAATAATGTAAAAATAAAAGGAATTATACACACGCTATTACATTATTTATATATTCTAATAAATCTTCTATTTAATAGTAAAGAAAAAACATAATAAATATCCGTACTAGATCTGGTCGCTAACTAAATCCCTTCTAGAATGGTCGAGTCAACTTAAAGAAAAAAACAACTTAACAGAACTAGAGTTGAATAAAATATTTACCATGAAATAAAGTGTTTTAAAACTTAATAAACATTTACTATACAATAAAGTATTTTAACTTTATATTTAATACTTATTTAATATCATTAATGTATATTAAAACTAATATATTTGTAGTAAACCAAAAAAACATTAAAATATAATAAGTAACTTAACGCTAAACTGTTATTGTATAAATAAAATACTACTCTATTGTATAAATAACATACAAGTAAGCATGGTGCTTTCATACCAATATGACAAAAATAAACAAGAAGTTAGATGACATTTGTAAACCTCTCTAGGCTAGCAAAGTTGTTTGTTAAACGAAAATCTTAATATTGCTGTCAAAATATTTGAGCTTTTTTTTTATATATATTTTAAAACAGATATATAAGTTAAAAAAGATGTGGTGCCTTTAGAGGCAGTAGGTCTTTTTTCAAATTTCTTTTTTATCTTATTTAAAAAATTTAAATGAAAACGATGCCAATAAAACTCTTTATTGGAATCGCTACCATTATACAACTCGCTTCCCATCTTCAAACCAACCGTAAACCTTTCATGGAAGCCCCGTGCCAATCCCAGCATAGAAGTATAAAACAAATGGAAGTTCATCGAGCCGCAAACATCAAAGCAATTTCAAGTTGTCTCCGGAGTTTGCTTGTAACCGAATTTAAAAAAAAAACTGGACAAAAAACAAAAAAATTAACTGAAATGATTTTTATTAAAACATTAAAAAAAGAAATATTCTAGGGATATGCAGCAAAGTTTTAACCATTAGTAATTGCAATTATTCAACAAAAGATTTATTAAAACTCAGTAATTAAACAAATTCACTTTATTTTAAAAGCATATGTTAGTTTTAACTTCTTTTCTTGCCTCAAATCATAACACGACATTCGATTAAAAGGACAACTAGAACAATTTTTAAAAAATCAAAAAAAATGTTTTCTAAATAACTAAAGTTCAAAGTTTCATTAGCTGTATATCTTAATTCCATTCATTCTTGTAGTATTCCATTCATTCTTGTAGTATGCCATTCATTCTTGTATTCAATTGATCTAATATGAAGTTTATTAAAAAATTGTTCTTTGCCGTTTTTTGGCGCCATTTTTAATGTTTATACTTAAATATTATTGGCAAACCCTTAAAATATTATATTTCTAAATATTATAAACGTACCTATTAAAATAGGTGCGTTTATAATCAACACTGTAAATCAAAAAAACAACGAAATCAAGACTGTACTTAAACGCTTAATCTTTATACGTAGACACAAATATTTGCGTCAACGTTTAAAAATTAAGCGTTTAAGTACAGTCATTTTTTTCTTTTTTGTTTACAAAACAAAAGGTTGCAAGCGTAGTCCCGAAGAATTTCAATGCGGTTAAACTTCCATCTGTTTTATACTTCCATGATCCCAGTAAAAACCCAGATTCAATTCGCGGAAATAACTTTAATTGAAATGGAACCCTTCTAGAACACAGATCAATTCCAAACCCGAACCCAGTCCCAGTAATCCCAGCTCAATCAAGAGCATGGTGCAATATGAGCTATGAAAAAAAAGATGATTCACCCATAGAAAGTTCATCAGATTTCAATTTCAAATAAAGAGCAGCCGTGGGGCAGTGGTAGCGCACTTGCCGCAGAAATGTGAGGTCCGCGGTTCAAACCTTACCTCTGGGAAATTTTTTCGCCGCGGAACTCACATTTCTGAATAAAGGTCTTATCACAGAGCACTGCGGAAGAGCAATTAAATGCTCTTCCGCGGTGCTCTGTAATAAGACCGTAAGGTCTTCTTAGAGAAACTAAAAAAATTTTACGGAAATTCTCCAATGTTTTGGGGAAACGAAATGTTCAATGAAATTCTATGGGATTTCAATATCCATGGGAAAACCATAGTTCACTCATAGAATTCTATCAAAATTCCATGAAATTCTACGGAATTCGATGGTACCCTATATAGAGTTCCATAGAATATTTCCGTTCGGACATATTCTATGGAACTCTTTTTGTAATAAGGCCATTTATTTTGTTAAAAGCATTCTATTAGTATTTTTATTATTCATTATGTTATCTTTATATATATATATATATATATATATATATATATATATATATATATATATATATATATATATATATATATATATATATATATATATATATATATATATATATATATATATATATATATATATATATATATATATAAGAATATAATTTAGAGTTGATTACATGGGCAACTTAGTGTTTTTCTGCTTACGTAAAGATGTTAAAAAAATGGTAGTGCATATTAAAGGATTTCTTTAATTACTTATTTCAATATATGATGCCTGCGGACTAATATAAACCATTAAAAAATTAAACTGTTTTAAAACTGATTTACTGGCCGCATATTTCTTTTTTATATGATTTTTTTTTACTTTGAGCAATATTTGAAAGGTAAAATATTTTCATTTTTTTGGTAAAATTGATATACTGAGCTTTAATAGAAATAATAATAGGGAAAAATGTCAGTTTTAAAGTATTATTCTCTAGGTTACACTTTAGAGTAATGGTCTCTAGGTTACACTTATAAAAGAAAGATTTTCTAAAATTGAAATTGGTTTTGAGGGAATTTGCTCACTTTTCGCCTATTGTGCGCTCAAGCCACCCCCAAACCCTTTCGTTCTCTTTATATTAAACCAAATAAAGGTATTTGGTTTTTCTGAAACCAAATACCTTTTGGTATTTGGTTTCAGAAAAACTTTAATAAATTTAGGTTTTTTTGAAACCAAATACCAAAATTATGTGAAATTTTAAAAATACATACTTTACTATATGAATTTTTTTGAAATAATAAAAATAGCTTTGTACAGGTATTTAGGAAATAATTTTGACCACCCTTTCTTATGTAACTGTTCACTGTACAGCGGCGTACATTTGATGAACTGCAGAACAAAAAATGATAATATGTAACATCCGTACTAAAAAAACATTTTAAATTAAAAATGAGAGATAACAATACTTTTTTTACAGTTAAGATAGCAATGTCTGGATTTTGATAACTAAGAAGAACTATTTATCGTTAAAATATTTAACGTTAAAATATTTACCGTAATTTACATTTTTAACTTTTTTTTTTATGATTAAATATAGTTTAGAATTTTCATTAAAAAAAAGTTTTGTTTTATTATTCAAATGTTTGAGCATTAAATTTTCTTTTTTAAATTTGTAAAGTAATGACCCCGATAGGATCACAGTGCATGCACTTTTCAATACAGAGTTTAGCTATTTTTATTCCTAACTCTCGGTTGAGTTCATTCCTGAAGAACCACATCATTGAATCCACAACATTGGTACACCATGTTGAGGATTATCTCTCATTGAATGAACCAGCCTACCTGATTCCAGCCAATCCCTTACAGCATCAGCTTCTCTTACCAAAAGTTTCGAGTCCAAGTCTCTGATTCACGCAGAATCTATATCTAAATCAGCAACCACTAAAAACCTCCACACCATTCCGTTAATACTCTCTACATTGGCAAAGTTACTAACATTAAAAAAGTCTAAATTTTGATAACGCTCTCTTAACGTTGCAACAATAGTAGATGTTATTGAGTAGGCATCGTTAAAAATTCGAGCTCTCCAGCTTTTATAAAAACTGCTATTGGCTGCCTCTTTTGCAACGCTTTCAACATTCATCCTGTATTTATCCCAGTTATTTCCAAATAATTAATAAGATAAAACGTTGGATTTTAATTCAATTTGGTTGTCAGTATAAAAACTCAAAAAATGTTTATGTTTAAAGTTCGGAATAAATTCTTTTATCTCTTTGTTTCTGAAAATCGGTCCATAAGCAATGTAATATTAAGCAATGTAATATTACACCAACAAACCAAAAATAAAAGTACAAATAGTTCTTCAATTTTAAACATTAATATTCGAAGTTTTGAAAATTCTATGTTTTTGTTGGATGATTTAAAAAACGATTTTAAAATTGTTTGTCTAACGGAGACTTGGTGTAAGCGTGGTGAAACAGTAGCCCAATTTGAACTAGTTAATTACTCATCAGTTCACCAACCACGTGGTTTTGGTGTTGGTGGGGGCGTATGTATTTTTATTCACAACTCAAATAGTTATAATTTACGTCACAGTCTCTGTGTAAATGAAATAGATTGCGAGTCATTTTGTATTGAACTATTAAATAAAACCACAAAAAAAATAATTAAAAATGCCACATATAGACCTCCATCTACTAGCTTAAAAAAATTTAAAACTCATCATAAACCATTTTTGACAAATATAAATAAAACCCGAAGTCATGCCTACTTAGTTGGGGATCTTAACATTGACCTAAAAAACCATGCTTCCAATAATAATGTTAACAATTTTATAAACACTCCTTCAAAATTATTTAGTTCCGACAATAAACAAACCAACGAGAGTGACTAACAACTCTTCTACACTTCTCGAAAATATAATAACTAATAATCATCATAATAACCGTCTTTACACAGGCATAATCAAAACTGACTTATCGGATCATTTCCGAACATTCCTAGTTACAAACAATAAATTATTTAACAGTATTACTTCTCAATCCATTATATTTAGGCGACAGAATAATGAAAACTCGGTAAAACAATTTCAAAATCTTTTGAGGCAATGATGATTGAAATTTGGTATTTCGGTCACATGACGTTAACAACGCATATGATCTATTTTTAAATCAATTCTGCAAGTAATATGATCAATCATTTCCGGATAAAAAATTACAGTAAAAACCAAAACTGTTTTAGCTCGATGGATGTCTTACTGAAATCTTCAAAAAGAAAACAAAAGTTATATAATAAGTACTTGAAAAAAAAAACGTAATTAAAGAAATAATCGGAAAAAATAATTATGCGAGAAGGATTCTGCCAAAAAAAATTTAAATTGATAAAAATACAATTTATGATAAATCAATTATTGCTGAAAACTGAACACCTTCTTTACTAATCCTGGTCCGAATATGGCATTAAAAATTTCTATAAATTCAACACCATTTGAATCTTATTTAAAAAATTACGATAAAGTTATGGATGAACCTAATTTAAAACTAATTGAATTGCGAACCGCCTTTTTTTACCTTAAAACTAACAAAAGTGCTGGATTTGATAAAATTAACGTTAATGTTGTAAAATCAGTATATAATATAATAAAACTCTCGTTATTTCACATATTTAATCTTTCATTTAAAAAAGGTACTGTCCCTGAAAAGCTAAAAAATGCACGAATCGCGCCGATATTTAAGTCCGGAGATGACTCAAATATCTCTAATTAAAGGCCTATATCTAATTTAGCTTGTTTTTCAAAATTTCTTGAGAGAATAATGTACAATAGTATTTTTAATCACTTATCAGAAAAAGACATGTTGTATTCGAAACAATTTGGTTTCTAAAACAAAAATTCAACGGAACATGCAGTGGTTGAACTAGTCAATCAAATATCAAGTGCATTCAGTAGTAACTACTTTACCTTAAGAGTTTTCATTGATTTGTCAAAAGTTTTTGATACCGTTAATCATTATATACTAATAAAAAAACTTGAACACTATGGTGTAAAAAATAACAATTTACTTTAGTTTAAAAGGTATTTGACCGATAGAAAACAATTTATAGTTTATGAACAAAAACAAACATTTCCGACTGCCGTAACTTGTGGGGTTCCCCAGGGCTCTATTTTAGGACCACTGTTATTCCTAGTGTATAGTAATGATTTAAATTTAGCAACAGATCTATTAAATTGTATTCTTTTTGCAGATGACTCTGATCTTTTTTATTCCCACAGAGATATTAGTACACTATTTGAAACAACAAACGAACAATTATCGAAAGTTAATGAGTGGTTAATAAGTAATAAACTTTCTCTAAATGTGGATAAAACCAAATTTATTTTGTTCCACAAAGTGGATAAATCAAAAAATATTCCTATCAAATTTCCTAATCTAATAATCAATAACACTAAAAATAAAAGAGAAACTCAGTAAACTTTCTAGTCGTAATCTTAAATGAACATTTACGTTGGAGTTTACATTTAAAAAGTATTGAAAATAAAATATCAAAAAATTTAGCAATGATATATAAGACTAAACCATTTTTAAAAAATAATTCTTTAAAAATTTTATATTTCTCTTTTGTTCATTGTTATTTAATTTATTGCAATATTGCATGGGCAAGTAGAAACCATACAAAAAAAAAAGCAGAACAATTTTTGGAGCTGATAGAACTGCACCATTTCAGCCTCTTCTGCGTATATATGGAGCATTATATATATATATATATATATATATATATATATATATATATATATATATATATATATATATATATATATATATATATATATATATATATATATATATATATATATATATAATCAACTTACACCAAGTTTTAGTGTTCATGTATAAAACAAATATAAGATTATCTCCAAAAATATTTCAAACCTATTTTGAATAAAGAGTTCATAAATATCCAAAAAAAATTTCAAAAAATAACTTTGTAGTCCCAAAATATAATTCAAAACTAACTTCATATACGGTTGTTTATCGTGGACCTTACTTGTGGAAAATGTTCCCCAAGATTGTAAATATACATAAAACTAGTATAGAGCAGTTTAAAAATGAATCAAAGCATGCATTGTTACTTATGGATTTTAATATACCCAATTTTAAATGTTTTTTTTTTTTATTAAAACCCAAATACAAAAAAAAATAATACAAAAGTTATGTCACTGAGTGTATCAACATTTTTTTTTCATTACCTTAATTGTGGTATTAGCTCTATGGCGTTTGCTAATAAATTTACTTTATTTCTATGAAGTAGACTAATTTATTTATGTTATTTCTATGGTGTATATTAATTTATCTTTATTTCACGTACTTACAAAAACCGTAATATTTAAATATCTATAGATATTTAAATATTGCGGTTTTTGTAAGTACGTGAGAATGGGGCTCGGTGATAAGGCTAAATAAGTCTTCTTCTAGCCCCGCCAATATTTATTTTTATTTATATGCTTCGAAACTGTATATATTATTAAAGGGCAAAAATCTCCATTATATTTTTCGTAAATATATTTTCTGAATTTAAACTCTACATAATCTTCCTTTTTTATTTAAAAAAGATTAATAAATAACATTCTTTTAAGTTACATTATATGTAACATAAAAGAACGTTATTTATTATACATAAGGGTTAACTTTTTTTTAAAACAAAAATAAAAAATAAATGTGACTTATAATTTAAAATGTTTTAAAGCACAGAATCTACTAATTTTGATTTCAATAAACGTTTTAAAGCACAAAAACTTCTAATTTTGATTTCAATAAACGTCATTCTTAATTTTTCAAGTTGTTTTTATAAAATCATATAAAGTACATTATTAACAGAACAATGTAAAAAACGATTGGTTCGTTAAATAACTTTGAAAAGCCTTTTTACATAACATACATAACATACATACATACATACATACATACATACATACATACATACATACATACATACATACATACAACATACATAAGCATACATACATACATACATACATACATACATACATACATACATACATACATACATACATACATACATACATACATACATACATACATACATACATACATACATACATACATACATACATACATACATACATACATACATACATACATACATACATACATACATACATACATACATACATACATACATACATACATACATACATACATACATACATACATACATACATACATACATACATACATATCAAGTCAACATCATTGAATATCAAGATATGCAAAATCATGCACTTAAACCAACTACCCATCTTTGTAAACATATAATTGTCCTGCTTAGTGGGTGCTAAGTTACGTCTATACAAAGACGATTTGTCTGTATTATCAACTTTTTCTCCTCTCTTTAAAATAGTTTTATTTAAATTATACTACCTTCATTAAATATTCCCAAACAGCTGTTCAACTTATGTGGCTGGCAGGAAAAGCTGCATGAAAATCTTTAGCAAGCTATTTCTCAAAGAAATCTAAAACCAAATTTAGATATCTTAACCAATTTTTAGTAAAATAAAATTATTTATCGTGAATAAATTATGTAAATGTGTCTATATAAGCAATATTACGAAGACAAAATTTACTAATAATAAATTGCCGCCATCTACCCAATTTTAATGCAATATTTTCATACTTATATTTATTTTTATATTTTACAGCAAACTTATTAAATAATATCTTGTTTGCAGACAACCCCAAGTTGTTTTTTTATGCCGATCACATTATGTAGCATAATTTTTGTTCCTGGCTTTTAAGTGTTATATTTCAATTGCTTATGTCTAAAGTCTGTGAAAATATGACTTTGTTAAGCAAAAACTTTACTTACGTGATAACAGCACAAAGAAAACTCGTTTTTTGTGTGAAAATAGAACAATTTTTTTTCATTTTTGTTATTACGATCAGGTAAAAACAGAAACTGCATATTGAATAGGCCCCAAATGTAATCCCTTATCATATTTTTGTCATACTGTCCTTGGTAACGACGTTCAAAGTCCAATATATCTTAATACAAGCGCTTGCCTTGCAATTTGTAGTAAGCGCCCATGTTCTCCCTGAATTTGCTGAAATGCGAATCAAGGAGATGGTTTTTCCGAGATATTCTGCATGCCATTTTGGCGTAATTTTTTATGAGAGTCTACAGCAACTTCACATAGTTTTCAGCTTTGTGATTACCTAGGAAGCCCTAAACAACTGCAACAAATCTGCCCAAGGCCGCTCTCTCCGTTCTGTTTAACAGCTTTGCAAAATCCTCACATTCTATAATCTTCTTGATCTATGGTCCGACAAATATACCACCCCTGACTTTAGCCTCGAACAGCTTCGGAAAAAGATCTTGGACGAATTAAAATGCTGCTAACTCCTTGTCAAGAGCGGAATGTTAAAAGGTGGTTGAGCAGGAAAATAGTATTTATGGTGGTTTTAAAAATTCTAAAAACTCCCCTACCTCCCGTTCTGCCATACCTCCCGTAAACTCCCGTTCTGTACCTTTATATGAACTTTCAAAACTTGCAAGCTATAGACATGGCAATCAGCGGAATGGGAAAGCTGATGAAGGCATTTTTTGTATAAATGGTTTTCAAGACATTTTACGGTTTCATTTCTGCATCATGTGTTTTGTGTTCGTTAAAAATTATTATTAGGTTGTTTCGTTACTGAAACTTGCTACCTCTAATTATTCATTTTTTAAATTTTTAATTTTTAAAACGAATTATTAAAATTTTTTTTACACATTGTGCATCTGTGTTTCTAATAATAATTTTTTTACATTTTAGGTAGAGTTTTTGTTGTCATACCTGCTTATTGCTGTGGTAAGTACTCCAATTTTCAGAAAGTTCATTTGCCGTAAGTTATTTTCATTAAAAATTAAATTTTATCTTTAATAAAGAATCTTCTGTCTGTTTATCTGTTAATTCCGTTGTTCTGACTAATTCCGATAGATTTTAATGCCCTTATGCAGTCCTTTACTGATCGATCGGAAATTTAAGCAATAATTTTAAAATGTGTTATTTGGGTTCCATGATTTGTTTATGCATATTTACATGGTGTAATTATAATTCAACCTTAAATTTTATTTTTCAAAACTAAGTGAACAATTAAAAACCCTCAATCTGTAAAATAGATGATTCTGGTCAATGTTGTCCGATTAAAAAAAAAAATTGCATCATTATAGAAAATTTCAACTCAAATTTGATAACAATTCAAAATTATCAAATACATTCAAAGTTGATGTGCCATTTGGTTTGTGCAGCCCTTTTTTAGTAATTTACTGACCAATCTGTAGAATATAGAATAATCTTAAAACAATATATTATTTGGATTCCATGATTGTTTTATGCATATTTGCATGGTGTAATTATAATATAAGTCCAAATTTTGTTTCCAAAAACTAAGTTAATAAGTATCCATCTCCCATGTGCTTTTTTTCACTAGGATACTTGATGACACGACACTCGAGTGTGAACAAGTCACCATTGGAGTTTAAGCATCTTACCGGGTAACCCTAGCCCGAGAGAGATTTTTGTTTTCTTTTGTATTTTGGATATCATTGTTAAGGTGTCTGTGTCGCACCATTAGAAATTTTTTTTTTGTTTAATGGAGTTTACTCTAATTGTGTGTGTAGGTTCATACAGTAAATGATGTTTCCAACTAGTCGAAAATAATCATGGTGGTCAATCCAGTCTAGACGGATGATCGTAGTAAATTTAGCCTATTAAAGCGTGAAATCTTTTTTTTATGGTATTGTTTTTTTCTTAGACAAATATGCTTGGTTTTGTCAAGTAAAATGTTTCGTTTTTACTTGAGACATAAGTTTGTTTGCCTTTCTTGTCTCAGACACTCAACGTAGTTACGGCAAATCAGTATCAGTAAGGTAGTTAATGTTATTAGTAAAACTCAAATCAAAATTAAAAAAAAAAAATCTGGTCTTCGACAATCTATAGCATAAATTTTAAATAAAATTTAAATTAATAATTGTGCTTGTTCATTACAACTTCTTCTTCTTGTATTTAAAAAGAAAAAAATTAGAGTGATTGTTTTTTGTTTATACAGAAATTTTGTGTCAGAAATTAGGTCTTTAACAAAATCTCATATTTAACTTTTTTAGAGTTTGCTTCAAAATCTTTTAAACCAAATTTAAAACGCCTTTAATTTAGATATGATTATAGATTAAAAGACCAAGAACTTTTACAAAGTCTTTAAGTCAATAAATTTCGTGAGAAAAATGTTTTTTTTAATCAAAGTTATAAAGTTCTCCGCTGAATAAATTAAAGTAAACAAAAAAAATGATCGTACTAATTGCTCTTTTTCTTCTATTTCGTTAAGAAATAGAAGAAAAATTTCTATTGTCTAAACTTAAGGATTATTTTATTGTCTAAACTTAAGGACTATTCTATTGTCTAAACTTAAGGACTATTCTATTGTCCAAACTTAAGGACTATTCTATTATCTAAACTTATGGACTACTCTGTTGTCTAAACTTAAGGACTATTCTATTGTCTAAACTTATGGACTATTCTATTGTCCAAACTTAAGGACTATTCTATTGTCTAAACTTAAGGACTATTCTTTGGTATAAATTTTATATAAATGTATTTGCGATAGTTAAAATTATTCTCGCACCGAGCAAAGTTTTTACTTCAAAATACCATTCAATAACTTTAGATTTCAACGGTGAGGAAATTAAAACTAAAGTTATGATTCCTTAATTTTTGCACTTATATTATATGATATTATACAAAATAAAATCTTGATATTAAATTTTGAATATATTTTAAGGGGATGCTTGTAGCCCGCAGTTCTTACTATTTAACGTTTATCTTTTATTTTGCATACAAGATATTTTACAGAAATATTTTGATTGTTTATTTTGTATATCTTTCACATTGTTTTAAAAATAACCAAAACTTAAAAAGAAAACTTAATCTAAAACCGGAAAAATTAGTTGAAGTTTATCTAGCTTAAAAAAAAAAAGTCGTCGTTTATCTACCTAAAAAAAAGATATAAATAATAAAAAAAATGTAGACTATTTTAAACTATAATATCTTCGTCAGTTTAGCAATATTATACAAATTAATAAATAATTTCTATTTTAACAAAAGTTCATAAGAGTAAATATATCATGATACATGTGCACATATAATACATATTGTTCATAAACAACACAATAAGTTTAAGATCAGTGAAAGTTTAAAGCTTGACTACCATTTTTAATCATTGATGCTAACTTTTGATTTATCTTGATCTCTAAATCTTTTTCGCTTGTCAAACTGCATTTTCTAAATTTAAAATAAGACATTTGAATACTTCATCACTTTAATTTTAAAAATGAAAGCATATTAGACTACTTAAACCTACATTTAAAATACTAGCTCCACTCACTATAATTTATGATCAGATTTTCATTATTGCCACTAATAGACACAAGTATGTATCTTTTTTCTGGTAATAAAAATTAATCATCAACAATTTAATGATGATGATAAGGATGATAATGTGATAGCAATAATGCGAGATATATCAGAGTCATAACCTAAATTTTGATATGGGGGGGGGGGGGGCAGTCTGGGGTTACTCCGATTGAAAAAAAAATGGAGGAGGGGGGTTATAATCAAGAAAAAATTTTAAAATAATAACTTATAATAACTTAAAGAAACCTTTTTAAATTAGTTTTAACAATATAATGCTGATAATAATTCGAAAAAAATGTTGATAATAATATTATTCGGTTTGACAATCGAATTGTGATGTGTAAAAACCTCATGTTTATTACAATAAATACTTCATTTTTTGCAATAAAATGCAATATTGAGAAAATGTGAGGTTTTCGCAGATTTTAAGTTTATCTCAAGAAAATGCTATAGAAATAAAGTCATTCTATATATTTTAAATAGGTTTCTTATAAAAAAAAATATTTTTAAAAAAATTATTGAGGGGGCCTAGGTCCCCCAGCCTATATTGAATTAAAAATATATATATATATATTAAAATATATATATATATATTTTTTGATACAAATAGTTTAGAAGAAGATATAATATTAATAGATAGTAATAGTCACAAACGGTTATAAAAAGAAGATATTTAAATACAAATTTCTAATTAAATATATGATATATTTAACATATAATATATAAAAATTTAATATTTAAAAATACAAACAGTTAAATAATCAGATATAATGCTTAAAAAACAAATTTTTGTAAACAAAAATAAAAATTAATCCGTAAGATTTAAAACGTAAGTTTTTGTTTGACACTGAAGAGAATTTAAAGATTTTTCCATATTTAAATCGCCTTTCAGAAAAGAGTTCCATTGCTTGGGACCTCTATAAGTTATACTATATTCTGTGTATTTGTTTACTTTTTTAGGTAATTTATATGTGTTACTTTGATTTATTCTTAAGAAATACTTCTCATTTAGATTTTTATTAAATTTACTTATAAAGATTTCAGTAGTTAGATTATTGGTATATTTATAAATAAAGATTAGGTGTTGGT
The DNA here is from genome assembly GCF_038396675.1 of Hydra vulgaris. Lineage (NCBI taxonomy): Eukaryota > Metazoa > Cnidaria > Hydrozoa > Anthoathecata > Hydridae > Hydra > Hydra vulgaris. Next base: position 58,113,834 of record NC_088925.1, read on the forward strand.
AAATATTTATCTGATATATGTTCATCATTTTCATATCCATCATTAAAAGTTTAGTGGTCCCCCTTTTTTATTGTTGCATATAAATCTACAAGCATGTTTTTGTAAGGAAAAATTTTTTTTTAGTTTTGTTGGTTGACAACTTGCTCACGTAATATTTGCATAAGTAATGTAACAATGGATCAAGCTGAAGTATATGAGCTTTAGACTATGTGAATTTATGTATGGGCAAGTTCGATACATAATACTAATGGTTCTGCTAATTTTTGACTGTATATATTTTATATATGGGAGCCATGATAAATGATCATCCACAATAACTCCTATAAACTTTATAGTATCTTGTTTTTTAATTTGTTTATAATTTATAATAAGTTTTGGCAGTTTTAGAGGAAGGTTTTCTTCTTGTGTTTTTTTATGAAACAAGGTGTATTGTGTTTTTTCAACGTTAAGAGATCATTTACTTTTTCTAATTCAATGTTCATTTCAGAAATTATTAATTCTTTGAGGTAATACTAAACTTTTTATTTGACTTCGGCCCATTATGTCGTTAATTAATGACCATGTTTGTTTAACATTAAACTTGAAGTTGCTAATTTGTTTACTATAATACATTTTTTTGTTTTTTTAAAAAGATGTTCATAAAAACTCAGTACAAAATGAGAAAAAAAAAGTACAGAGAATGAGAAAATATACAAAAATATAATTTTTGTATATTTTCTCATTCTCTGTACTTTAATTTTTTAAGAATTTGTTGTATAGTTTTTGTTTTTTTTAGAACACTTTAAAAGTGTTTTATTCATCGAAGGGTTATTAAGTGCTTTTATTTTAATTTGTATTTCTTCATATCGACAAGCTTCGTCGAATATCGCTAAAGATTTAGCTAAAAAAATACTAAAAGCTTCGTTTGTATTATGACAATTATAGATATCATTCCAGTTTTCTAAATTTAATTTATTCGGTACTTTATTTGTATTATTGATGGTTAAGTTACGTTTTTTTAAGTTTGTAAACTTTGGCTGAGTATCCATAAATTCTTTTTTAATAGTAGATCGGGAAATGATCGCTTTTATCTGTTTTAAAAATGCCTGATTGAAATGACGTTTCTAAGTAATTGTTAATAAGTATATTATCAATTGCTGTTTTTGAGGTTTTATTCACTCGAGTCCCAGTGGGCACAGGACCTAAATAAGACGTCTTTTGAACGTTCAAAAGACGTCCAAAACGTTCAAAAGACGTTTAAAAGACGTCTTTTTTACGTCCTGTGCCCACTGGGGTAGGTTTATTGATTACTGGCAAGACATTGTATCTAAACAACATTTCAAAAAACGATTTAGTTTTTGGAAAGTTGTGGTAATTCAGAGCGTTTAAATTTATATCACCGGTTATACATAATCATTTTTTTATTTATTTATTTTCAAAACACAAATTTCAATAAAACTTTGAAAGAATCTGTTTTCTCCAAAGGGTGGACGGTAAACACATCGAATTATAGTATTTTTATTATTGTTATTAATTATTTCAATAAAAAGACAAGTTTTCTTTTACTAAGCATGATTGTTTTTTTATTTTAAATTTATATTTTTCAAGTATGTAAAATCCTAGTCCTCGACCTTTTTTATGATTTCCTTATGGTTGGCTGATTACTTTGTAATTTAATAATTTATAATTAGAGTTTGATTCAGGTGGACTATCTGTTTCATGCCAAGTCTCTGACACAGCTATGACGTCGAGCGTGTAGTTTATAATACAGGGTCGTCCAGAGTTATTTTCGTTGCGTCCATGATTTTTTTCGTCGCGTCCATAATTATTTTCGTCACGTCCATAATTATTTTTGTCGCGTCCACAGTTATTTTTGCATATGTGTATAAAATCCTTGTAGTGATTCATTACGAGATGTTAAAAGAATATTTGATATTTCCATTTCCATATCCCCCGTTGTTGCTGGTCTTGGAATAATTCTATTGTATCTATTTTTTATTACCCCAAAAAGCTCTTCAATGGGATTAAGTTGCGGACTATAGGGTGGAAGAAAGTGAACAACACACATTCCATTTTGAATTGCAGAAGTTAAATAGCTGAATGATGAAATCGAGCATTATCCATAATGATAATATACCTTCGATTATTTAGGGCTGGAATTTTCAATCCATTCTTTCGTACTGACAGCATCAAAAGATCCTACTTTCATTTGAAATGATGTAATACCTTTTACGGAAATAGCACATATAAGGCTTACATTTCTTCCCCTTTGTGTTGGTACAGTGATATAAGGTGTACTCCCACTTAATGCATATCCATGATGTCTTGATTGATGAAGGTTAAAACCGGTTTCATCAATAAAAATTATATCATTATCATTAATACAAGAAACATGAGTACAATATAGAAATCTCTGTCCTATAACCATCGCTGAGTTTCTTGCAGCCACAATTGGTTTTAATCTCTTTCTAGTATAACCCATATTTTTTAATTCTCTCTTTATAGTTGTTGTGGAGCATTTATTTTCTTCGGATATTAATTCACCCATATCTATCGCTGTAAGGGAATTATTTGCCGATACAAACAGTTCAATTCCTCTTCTACGGTCAGTATTAATCTTCGCAACAGGTCCACGTTCTTTTGGTTTAGCATCGGGATTATTTGAAAGTTTCATTACCCAATTTTGGACTGTTCTTAAAGAAAGCCCAGTAGCTTGTGAAATATCAACGTTTTTTTCTTTATTAGCTACCAACATCTTTATTGTTTCAATGCTTTCAATAGTTGCTTTCTTATAAGAAGCACGACCATTGATTTGCCTCTCTAACTCAACTATTTCATTAAAATTTGATTCTTGATTATATGTATTTGAATCTGTCATAACTTGTTATTTTTGTTCTTTAAAATATTTAAACTTTATTCTACTTTAGAACTTGTAGTTTAAGCAATTAATGCTTATTTAAAAAATTATTTTGTAATATTTTTTAAAGATAATATTTTGAGAAATTATATTGCTGAAATATGAAAATAATTATGGACGAGGCGAAAATAACTGTGGACGCGACGAAAATAATTATCGACGTGACGAAAATAATTATGGACGCGACGAAAATAATTATGGACGCGACGAAAATAACTGTGGACGACCCTGTATTTAAAAATTCTTTAAATTTTTCAAAGTTATGACTCATGCTTCTTATGTTTAAATGTAATATAGAAAAAGAATTAATATTTTTTTTTTTTTTTAAATTATAAGGATCAAAATATGATGTATTCATTAAATTCATTTCAGTTTCTTTAATAATATTTAAATTATCTTCAGAAAAGTTAAGAAAATCCTCAAAAGGATCAAAATTTAAATTTTTAAAATCTTCATTAGCAAAACAATTTTCAGCCATTTTTAAAAATTGAAAATAAAAGATAAAACATTACTTATTTTTAAATAGTCGGCAAAATTTCAACTGCATCTAAATTTTTTTGTTTAAAATCGTGAACTATCAATTTATTATATACAACTTTGGCATGATAGCCATCTTGTCTATGAGTTTTTGCTTGTGCAAATAGTTCTTTACAAATTCTGCTAGTTGTTTCACTAAAATCCTCATTTATATAAATACTAGTACGTTTTAGTTTGTTCGCTTTATCCATAATTATTCCTTTATAGTCATGCAACTTTAGCACATTCGTTAGCACTCGTTCAGAACCACCATAACCAACTCGATGAGCACGTTCAATTCTAATATCATTTCTAATCACTATCAATATCAATTCTAATATCATTTGCAATTTCAATTTTTTCAACAAAGAGTTTTTTGAATTTGTTTTTAGTGTCTTCCCAATCTTTTTCATCTGCACTTCAAAGAGTCCATCAATCCGTAAGTTATTTTGTCTGTTTCTATCCTCAATGTCTACGCTTTTTGATTTGAATTCAGTGTTATCAGAAATGATTTTTCCTTGTATTTTTTTTACATTAGTTATTTCTTCGACTACCTTTGCAATTTTATTATCAACACCCTTTACTTTGACTTCCTTTTCATCACCAATAAAGTTCATGCTTCTTTTAATTTCACAAAGTTCCTTTGTTACATCATAAGCATCTTTTTGAAGCGTTTCAATTTTTTATATTTAAACTGCTTGCAATTTCACGAAAAAAAGCCATAACTGTTTTCTATTGTACGTGCATTATTTCTCTCATCATTGTTATAGATACATATTCTTCGTGTTTGGCCATTTTTATTTTGATTAAATATTTACAAATAGATAAAAATAAGTAATTGTTTTGTAAATATATAAAAAGCTTAAATTCAAGAAAAGCACGTCCGATCGCTTCCGTGTACGGAATTTTTTTTATTTTTTATTATATATATATTATTTATTTTATATATATATATATATATATATATATATATATATATATATATATATATATATATAATATATATATATATATATATATATATATATATATATATATGTATATATATATATATATATAAAAGATGTTATGTGGGGGAAGCCAATAAAATTTTTCTGCAAAAAAAAAAAAAAGAGGTCTTTGTTTTATGAAATTTGCCGACTCACTGATCTAAAAGAGCTACATTTGTTTGCCAACTGACTTGTCTGACAGCCCCCACACACACTCTTCGCGCCAGTCGTGGATGGTATACTTATTTTTTTTATATACGTATACCTTTTTATATAAGTATACCTTGGATGGTATACTTATTTTTTTAATATTGTTTTTCTTATATGCCCGAGAAGTTATAATGGGCTTATTGCAAAACACCGCGGATGAGCATGTAATAGGAGTTTTACGATTTTAGCCTCAGCAATGGCGCAAAATATGCTAAGAGCTGGATTTGGAAAATAAATTTATTTGATAACTAATATAATTTTATTAATACCTAATTTTATATCTAAATTTTTTTTTCTAGGGTAATTATAACAAATGGATTAAGGATTATTGCGCTTAATAAAAACATTTTGTCTTTTCTGGTGTAAACAAAATTTTCTTGAGTCTGCATTCTTAGTTTTTGAAAAACAACCTTGAGGGCATAATAAAAAAGCATGTTTTCAATTGATATTTGATAAAATAAACTACACTTTATTAATTTTTACTTTTATCTGAAACTTCTATGCAAATTTTAAAAGTAAAATATTGACAAATTATAATAAAAATAACATAAATTGACAATTTAATATGCTGAATCAACTTTAAACCTAAATCGTTTAAAAAGATTTTATCAAAATTTCTAAATAAAAAAACGGTGATAAAAATTAAAAAAAAATTCCTTCGTAAAACATATTCAACAGTTTTAACAAAGAACCATTGCACAGTGGGCCAAGTGGTGGAAAAAAGTAAACTTTTTAAAGTTACATTTTTAAAAGTTACATTATTATATACCATTTTATAGCTAAAATATTCGGCTTTCTCTAGATGTATATATTTTTGTATAATATCATGCCGTATGCTTCAAAGCTGTGAAATAAAAAGTTTTCTTTTTTAATTTAAAAATTTCTGTTACTAATAAGCATGAAGTAGATGTTAATTTTAAAACCTCTCTTTTTATTGCATAATTTAGTAAAATCAAGTATTATCTTTCCAATGAGCAATTACAACACTATTTGCACGTAAGTTGTGTCAAATAACTTTATTCTAAATGCTTATGGAATAATTGGATCTCACCAAAACTAGATTAGCGTTACAGACTTGTTTTATTATTTATACATCTTAAAACACCTATTTATAAGATTTTTTAAATAAAGAATATATTTTTATTTAGTTAAAACACAAAATATATTGATTTTTATTCATATATAGTACAAGAAAATTTGAGCTTAGCTAATCCTAACATTTTGGATGCAGTTGTAAATGGCATAAACTTACCTGCAGCTAATAACCTGTCTAATTTGATAAGCGTCTTTGACAAAGTTATACATGCAAAAACTCTAAAATTCGTTTTGAAGAGACTAACAAACAATGAATACAAAGTGAACCAATATCAGATCAATTGATAATAAGAAAACTCGATTAACTGCTTCCATTGATAAAGAAAACTCTACATTTATCCAACTGTAGAATCTGCAAGTCCCCAGGTGAACTTTGATAATTTAAGTAGTAAAACAAAGAAAAGAAGATCGACTCCTTTAGTTGCATCATATTCATCTTAAGAATTATTGTTTGCACCAGATGGTAGTTTGCCCCAAGATGATAAAGAAAAAGAAGCTAAAGCTGTTTTACAATTATCAGAATATATCAGTTTTGGTTCAAAAAATAACTTTAAACCAAAATTCTTATATTATTATATACACAAAAAGGTTCAAGCTCAGGGTTCCTTTTTATATGTATTTTGTAGAAGCTTCATGAAATATAAAATAGAGCTAACAGAAACAGTTCCAAGAACTGCATAAAAACACTTAAATTTAGTAATTGGGAAGGTGTTGAATATTTTAAATGCATAAAATAATTTTTAGTCAGCCATTTTAATATTAATCTAGTTATTACATTGATGATTTAATAAAATTTACTTAAGCTGGTAACTATGCAAAATGAACCGTTGCCTGACATTTCAGGAGTCACTATCAACCAAATAAACAAATCCATAGTATCACTACATTTGTACGATAAAATATGTAGATAATATATAGTATAATAAGTATAAAGTATAAAAATGAAAACAAAGTAAACTTAGTAATATTTATTTATAGCTTTTAATATTTAAATTTATTCTAGATTTATGTTTAGTTTTTATTTTATTAGATTTACTAGATTTTAACTTGATTTAATGATAGATTAATAAAGCAATTATTTTTTAATATTTACATTCCTCTTTTAAAAAAAGTGTAAAAAAAAGCGTGCTAATGCTGAGTACATCGAGTGAACCTTGACCACTTATACATTAGGCCTTGACCACATATTTTATTAATTGGGCCTACAAAGTTTGGGAAGGGGTATTCATTGCAAAAGAACAAAAAACATTGCTCCAAACTAATGTTTATTTTAATTTCATTTTCTAACTCGTCGTTTCCTAACTTTTTAGATTTGATATAGTAATTTAAAATAACAAAAGGCATTTGTTTTTTTGTTTTTTTTTTTCTTTTTCGCTTTTGGTGACTCAAGAAGGCCTAACAGTCTTGTCGCAGAACACTGCAGAAGAGTATTTATTATTATTATTTTTGATTTATTTTTATTTTAAAATAAGAAATACGAAAAGGTAATTCAGCTAATATCAAAACAAGTCTTATGTAACACCAAAAAAAAAAATTAGATTAAAATAGTGTACAATGACGATGAACATTGTATTTTTTTTTTAATTTGATTTGAGCAAACAAAAAGTGGAAGAGTAAACAATATAATCAGGTAGAGAATTCAATATCTTGATAATTTTTTCACAGTAGAAAAATCGATCAAATTTTATTCTACAGCATTCAAGAGGTTCTAGAATAAAGATAATTAATCTTAAAGATTAATCTTTATAAGGAATACGACATTTTTTACAGACACTTTTAGTAAAAGATTTCGTATTCTTTATGAAGAATGTGTTAAATGTGAATGTGTACCTTGCTAGCAATGAAAGAACAGTCATTAGAAAACTTCATATCCGAAGATAAGCTATACCTTTATTGTGAATTAAATTATTAGATTCAGTAAACGTATTAGTGTTCATTGAGTATAAATTTAATGGTAAAGAGCTGCTTCCACAGCGTAGATAAAAACGTTTTTTGGTTGCTATTTTAAGTTGCCAAACGTTAGACCATTAAATGGTCGAAAGTTGCATGAAATAACATACAAGATGTATGTTGTTTTCATCATTGCTTGCTTGATATAACTTACTGTCATTAGCAAATAAACTAATGCTGCAATTACCATCAATACATGAAAATACATTGTTTATAAAAACTAAAAATAGGATGCAGTTTAAACAGTAACTTAGAAAGAGTTACAGAATTAAAGGCTTTCTTAAAGCCTATATATACAATATCAACTATCTTTTTTTTATTAGCAGCACTGATCCATCCATTCAAGATAATCAAAAAGCCAAATTAATGAGCGGTAATAAGGTTTATTAATTAGTAAGTAATTTGTAATGCATCCTGCAATGATTGACAACATATCTTTACAAACAATGCACGTCATAGTAAATCTATAGATTTTGGTTAAACCGGTATTTATTTCTTAAGGATGGGGCACACTATTGCGGTTTTCCAGACTAAAGGTATGACATTTGATGACATTGACAATTCAAAAAGTGTAGAAAGAGAAATAGCAATGGCATTTGCGATTGATGTGTAGAAAGAGAAATTTGCAATGGCATTATTTGAAGAGCTTGAGTGTGTTGGCAAATATAGGAGAGGTATATATATACCTCTCCTAGATTTTCCAGATCTGTAACAAAAACAAAACTGAAAAAATTGTTTAAAAGATGTCATTTTTCACAATCATCTGTGCTAAGAGAGCTATTTGATTGTAATAGTGGGACAACAGAACTACACGATTTGACTTTCGCCAATTATTAGACTTGGCAATATTAGCTTTGTCAACTAAATATTTCTCTCAGAAAATACAATCTTTATATAGTTCTGATTTGAATAAACGAATATAATTCTTGTATTTGATGAATATATTACCAGTTCTTTTGTGTTCTCTATAGAGAATGCATTTTTTGGTGGCAAGTTTCCAAATGGCTAGAGATCGGAAATTATTTTTTCTATTGCAATTTACTGGAACGAAAATAGATGAGTTTAAGTTTTTACAAATAATTAGCCAAAAGGCTTCAACATCTTGATTTTGCTTGCAACATATAACAGTTTATATTTTGTAAATCTGATTGTATGGCGTTGTAATCACTTTTGCTAAAATTGTTTTTAGTTGATTTTATTATTAATTTAGGTTTCTCTAAATTACAATTGAAAACAATCCTGCATTAAGTCATTTTTTAAGTTGTTCGATAGTATTAGATCAGATCTATGAGGTTATTATGTCGAGTTTTATCAGATATAATCTGGTTTAAAGCATTTGCCGAACACGTTTCTTCAAATAGGTCATGGGACGAATCTTTGAAACTAATTGGTATTGACCAGTATATGAGTAGTGGTTAAAGTCTATGATACATAAAGAGTTGCGCTTAAAAGTAATTTTAGTCGATTCATTATTGTTAATTCGCAATAGTTTTAAAGTATTTCGACATGATTGAAATAGTAAAGGTGGGTTCTTTTATACTAGCAAACAATAATATCCTTCCAGTTCAAAATAATCTTTTAGCGTTCTAACCGTAATTTTTCAACTACTGTTTATACAAATAAAAATACATCGTATAACGCAATTCTCAAAAACTAAAATTTTAGGCATATTCGCTTTCGGTGGTGTATTGTAAAGAAGGACGATTTCAAAGACAAACATAACTTCTGTTTGATATTTTTTGATAGTTCCTCCAAATATAACAAATCTATATCAGAAAAGTAATTTATTTAAGTATACAAAACATTTTTGCATACAACTTAATGAAATTAGTTTAAAGTGAAACACATACCACATTCACAAATATTCTAAAAATTTCAATTCAGTTAGTTTTGCCTTTCTGTATTCTTTGTCGCTCATTTTGCTTTCATCATCATAATTACAAACCACAAAGAACCTAATATTTTGCATAACATTTTATAACTGAAAAACAAGGAATAATAACAGCTAATTTTCTAATTTTTGTTTGCAGCTTTAATAGCAGCTTTAATAATATAAATATCAATAACAACCTTAGCATAAATACAATAAATACATAAATTCAAATAACAACTTTAACGTAATTCTAAATTAGTGAGTTTATTTTGTATTTATCATCGGATATATAAAATTTTGGTTAAGCTTTTCTTATCAGCTATATACTATATACTATTAAATATATCAAGTGCAGTTTAAATGATTTAGTACATTACATTTGAATTATAATAAAAAAAAACTTTCTTATTTATGGAAATTACATGGCAATAATAAAATAGTGAAACCATTAACTTCAAAATATTAGGAGTAAGTAAATTTACCAAATAAAAAAGAAAAGGTAATGATTTGAAGTTTAAAAAGTTTATTATGATTTAGAGAACTTATGTTATTAAGAAACTTTCTCTCGCTTGCAAAGAAGTGTTTTTATTATTTTATCATACATAGAGATTCTATCTTTCTATATAAATACTCTCTATGTAAAGATGGAATCTTTACATAAAGAGTACATATTTCCTTTAAAAATTAAAATTTTCCTAATTATACATTTTATCATATATCCTAAGGATTTGAACCCTTTAGGATATATGATAAAATGTACAAATAGCAAAATAAGGGCCAATTAAATCATATAGCTACAAGGTGATTATATTTTGCATTTCTTATTGCGTTTTTTTTAATTCTTTAAGTTTTTGAATTTAATTGCAGATGTATCATTTACAGAGCAATTATAATGTTTAAATTATCAACAATATGAAACAAGTTATGAATATTAAAAGTTACAGATCTTACATGAAATATGGAATCAAGTGGCAAAAAGACATTTAACAAATGGCAATAACTAATTTTATTTATTATCATTCTCTATGTTTAAAGTTTTTACAGTTACAGCAAACGCAACAAACAAATTATAAACTTCATTGTCTAACTTTCTCAAATAAAATTTTATGTATATAAAATAAATTGACAAATTTATCTTATATACAAGAAATGTATATAAGATAGATTTGTCAATTTATTTTTAATTTAACATAAGTTGTTCCCTAGCGAAGTTAATATGAATTTTTTATTTGAATTTCACACAACATAAAGAAATTGATGACACACTTCAAAGAATAAATGCACATAGGTTTAATGGCAAATGAAGGAACCATATCAAAACTATTTATTAGCAATCATATGATGTTCCTTTTCTTATGCAATGGGTAAGCATTTGACCTAAATTCAGCATCAGTTTCTAAAATTCTATTATTATTTGTATAAATATTCCTTTTTTTAAATTACTATGTCAATCACACTTATTTTTTGATGAGTGACCTGAGTACCATCTAACAAATAAATCTATACTGTTTTTCATTATTAACCAACCCATTATTTAATTACTTATGCTACAAAATCTTGAAAATGAAGTTGTGTTATGAAAACTTGATGTCATTGCATTTTTACTATAAATAGCCACTAGAAAAGGACATGATACTAGACTAACTATTGAACAAAAATTACAAAAGCTAACTATCTGTGCACTGAATATGAAGTCCATCAGTATTTACATCAATAGTTATGAAGTTAATATTTACTTCAAACCTTTGTAAATCTAAATGCTATTATATTTGCTCAATACATCGACTTAAAGTGAAGTTCTAGTTAGGGTGGTGCTAAACCTATTATCAAAATGTTGAACTGTGTATTAAAAAATTGGTTTAAAAATTGCTTGGACAAAAAAAAATTGCTTTGAAACTTTTTGGTATTTCACATTTTTCAAACTTTCCGGACTGCATCAGAATTAGTATTACATTGTTTATTGCATCTCTTGTTAAACTGTGTCTTGTTAAATAATTGTGTTGTTAAATTATTGAGTCTTATTGTTGTTGTGCTGTTATTGTTGTTTTCTTATTATTGTTTGTTATTGTAATTGTGTTGTTAAATAATTTTGTTCTATGATTATGATTTTTATAAAAGTCTTGTAAAATATTTGTTAAATAATTGTGTTAAATAATTGTGTTTCAAATTGTATCTTGTTAAATTGTGTCTTTTCAAATTTGTTATATAGACTGATTTGAGTTCCGAATCAGTATTATTGAATTCAACATGACCAGAAAAATCAATCATACTTGATAGTCTGTTTTGACTATAACTTGCATATATCCACTTTACAAAGAGATAATTCTTTTAAATAATTTTTACTCGTTTTCCAGTGAAGATAGAGATAAAGTTGCTATTAGTTGTGATAATAGATCTCCTGTACAGTTTGCACTTATATGTTGAAATATGTGATACTTTTTTAGCTGAAAACTTAATTGTTCTGCTAAAGTATTATGTCATATATACCAACATATCAGTGCAAACTGTAATGGAGGAATACGTACAACAAAATCAACAAAACATTTACCAGAAGTATAGATATATTTATTCTATCAATAATTCTAGTTTTATTTGTGTCTATTCTCTATGTGATAACAGATATATTCCCATTACAGCACACACTAATGTAAATGATTATATCATTCAATAATAGCATATGATAGCAATGACGGCTCCAGGATTTTTTGTTAGGGAATGTTGAAATATTTTTGTATTTTGTACCACAGCTAGCTCCTCAATCATTTTGTCTGCATCTAGGTGAATCAAATTTTCTTTTTCTGTGTTCATCATAATGAATGATTCAATGTTGTCTTGAGTCATGGTGCTCCGCAAACGATTTTTAATTAATTTTAAAATGGAAAAACTTCTTTCGCATTCCACTTTGCCTAAATCAAAGCGACAAAATATACTTATATGCTAAACCAATTCTTGCATATGCGTCAGTTACTAAATTGTATTTAATAAAACCAAGTAACAGCAAATGGTGCAATTTTTTAGTCAACACATGACTTGTAAAAATTATTTCCAAATTCTTTAACATTTTCTGAATTTTATATCACTATGTCATACGTACTCAAAACGGAGTCTTTAATCCTATTCCAGTTCCAAATAAAACTGGTAAGCTCTCTACGTAAATCTTATGCTGTTGCTTGTTCATCAAATGGCAATAGATGTTCACTCAATTTTTTACAAGCGGTAGCTGGTACATTTTGAATTTTCAACTGTTTAAAGTTTTTAGGGCTGAAAAGAGAGAAATCAGCATAAAACTTTTAACTTCCTTGATAACGCTTGCTCATGCTTTCTATGATGGTTTTAAATATTACATCATGAACTTTTACTTTATAAGAAGTGAGAATAATAGGAGGAAGTTCAGGTTGGCTTGAACCATCTTCATCAAGAAATAGTTTTTTATTTCCGATTCTCTTTTCTGGCAGAGAACTTTCTGCTTCCAAATCATGTAAATTATTTTTGTCATTAACTTTACAGACAAAATTATTCGTAACCGCCAATACAGTATCAAACTGAAGAATAAATTTTTAGTTTTTCTGTAGTTTTTGTTACCATATTACAAGCAATCAAAATATCCATATTAACGGTTTGCAAATGTTTCGACAGTGGTATTGTTAATTGAAAAATACGTAAACATATCTGTGCAGTTATAATCGTTTCATATTTCATGAGTCCATCTTTGAAGCCTTTACACGAATATCAGGTATAAAACTTAAATTGTTTTTGATGTGAAACAATGTAACTACAAGTTTAATGCATAAATCATAATCTGGATTTGCATCAAATTCGCCAAATATTTTTGTAAGTGCAGCATCCTTTGACCACTAACGTGTTTTACTTATAGTTGAAATCCTGCGATTCGTCATTTTGATTTTTCGCCAAAATATGTCCTTTCTCTGATATGATCCACAAATAAATACTGCTACTTTAATCAATAATTTAATTAGTGAAATACTAGAAAGTATGGTACTGCAAACATCTGAAATAACCAAAATAAGAACATGTATTTGGTTTGGATTTTCTTTGAACATCCATGCTGCGAATCCTTTGCATTCTCCATTCATGTTGGTAGCTCCGCTTGTTGCATTACAAAAGCACTTTAATATATCAATGTTCAATGTACGCAGAGTTTGCGATATTATAGTCGATAAATATTCCCCAGTAGAAGATTTGAATGCAACCATTATTAAAAACCTTTTTAAATTTGGTTGGTTATGTATCTAACAACAAGTGAGCATTGATCCTTAGTCGTTATATCTTGTGCTGTATCAATTTGCAGCGAAAACATATGAGCTGCGTTAACTTCTTTGGCAATGGTCTCTGTATCAAGCGACACGTAATTTGAATTAGTTTTGCGATTATGCTCTTGGAGAGGAAAGTAACTATGGAACCTTTTCCTGTACTTCCTATTTCTTTTCGTTTTGCACTTTTCTCAATGCATGTATTTATATGCTCGTTCAGGCAGACGTCGTATTTACTTAGATGCAACACCATTTTTAAAAAGTTGCCATGATCAAGGCACACATATTGTTTGATAAATCATGAAAGTGATTTATCTAACAATATGTATGCCGCTTCAAACTCCTGTTCTCTGTAACTTAGACCACGTTTACCAATCAGCTTTATGATTCTATGACTCTTAACAATAACTGACGTCGCTTTTGAACTTGTTCTTGTTGTACTGATAATTGTGTGGAAAACAGTAAGTTTTGAACATTATATATTGAAAAATATTGGAAATATGCTTTTTATGATTTGTTATGTTGATTTTTCATGTTCTTCTACTTTTTAATGAATGTGTTTTCTATCGGTCATTCCTTTTATAAAAGAGTTTAGTACGTCAATCTAAGAATGTTCTAAGCATATTGAACAATATAATGCATTATCGTCCTCAGAATAAAATTACCATTTACAGTTCGTACCATTATGTTGCACAAAAAATTTCATAATAATTGGATCTGCAGCAGTTTGGACTGAATGAACTTCAAAAAATTTGTTAAGAAGGGTTGATGGTGGATGAGAAAACCAGTTTATATGTTGTTCTGCTTGTTCAACAACAATATTAACAATTTGTTTGCTTAGGGTTTCTATGCCGTTAGTGTTTGGATCGATTTGGCTCTGAGTGTGAGTTTCATTTTGCATATATATTAACAAACGTTCATCTGCTACCTCTGTAGTACTTAATACTTCACCAACTTCTATAGTATCATCATGTACTCTTTCTTTCGGTGTTTGTATGTAATTAATATTTGAGCTGACCAGAGCCTGTTCAGCGTTTTCTTAATTTTAATGAGCTATGCTTGTACTGGAATCTCTTTTAGAAATAAATTCACTTATTTTGAGACATTTACTAGCTGCTGATTGAATCAGTTTGTTTTTTTAATTACGTAATTTTTTAGCTCATTCCTTTCTTTTCTTGCGTTCAATCATTTTTAAATTTTTGACCAACCTGATTTAGGCCGGCCCAACGGCCCAAATTCATACCGGCCGGCCGGATATTCTCCCGGTGCTCCCTTTGGCCAGTCCGCCATTGATTAATATAGTGCTTTAGCTGAACGATATCTCTTCTTAAAACTTTATATTATACTAATGAACTTGATAATATAGAATATTATAATAAAATAAATAAAATATATTATGTTATATAATATCATTTTAATGAAAAATTATTGGTATATGTGAAAAAAATTTACCAGACGGATATTTCCTCTAAAAAGATCTTTTTTTGCTAAACATTTAACATACATCACAAAAGCTATATGAAGACTTAGTTTGCAAATAGCATCTCGTATATACCTGAAAGTTCCTGAAAGAATATATAAATATAGGTTTTTCTTAATTCAAGATGATAATTTTAGACAATTTTAAAAAGTGAATAAATGAAATGAAGACTTCTAAATTTTGATCTAGTAGTTTTAGTGTACGCATGTGCTTTGCACGCTATTTCTAATTTTTTTCCTCAAATATTTATATTTAAACAAACCGGGCGCGATTATAAGTATTTTTGATTATTATGTGGTATTGAACTCGAATTTAAAATTTAAAACTAGATGTGCGTTTTTCTGGTATTACCAGCAGAATATAATACGTGATAAATACTCTGGCTATTTCCAATACCAAATATGCCGGCTGATGTTACAGTATTAAAAAAAAATAACAACGTTGGCAAACACGAAACAGAGTAAGATACATAACATAAACATTGATAGAATGATGATTGCAAATATTTTTTGATCATGTTGGGGAGAACCAATTTCTGAATAAAATGATATAAAATTTTATTAAAAAATAATCAATTCCTTTCAACGAATAGTCTAACTTTAGGTCGTGTAATAAGATTGTAAGATAAGATGGCAGAGTAGAAAATGATGACTGAGGAAAAAAGTATGACAGCAAAGTAGAAAAATTACTAGAAAATAAACAGTTTATAATATTTCTTACTGAGAATAGGATGAAACAAATAGTAAAGCTGTTGGTAATAAAATTAAAAAACGTTTGCTTATAATGTTATAACAAGAAAGTTAAGATTTTTATCATATTTATAAGGTTATATAACTATTTATGTGATATAAAAACCAGCTAGTGTTTAAGACAACTTCTAATAATTATTTTACGTAGACGTTTTTTAAATGTAATTTAAAATTTTTATGTAAAAAAAATTTTTTACATAAAAGTTTAAAATCTATATGTAAAAGAAATCTTTTACATAAAAATTTCAAATTACATTTAAAAAACGTTTACCTAAAAAATTTCCATTTATTGGAAATAAAAGTTGTAGTTTGGTGCCTCTATCCCTAAGGCAAATGCCAATGCCAATAATAAATTTGTAGCCCTCTATTACACCTATACTAAGAAATGATAAATTTATAACAATTTGCGTTAGGAAAAACCTAATTTTGATCATAGTTTTTTCAACAAATTCATAAATTCAAAGTTCGTTAAGTAATTATTATTAATTAATTAATAATATTTAATATAATATTAATTTTAATAAAAATTATTATTAATAATATTTACTATTAAATGCTGACAAATGCTCTCTTTCTTTATTTTATTTGCCATATAGTGTGGCGGCCGTAAATTTGTAACATTACGTGTTAAAACACTATTTGTTGTCAGATGATTGGACTATCTATATAATTCCGAAATATTAAAAATAAAAATAAATAAAAATAGTATTAAATGTTCTTCATAAAAATATGATAATATCTTCATCATGTCAAACCTTCTTTTATTTAAAATAATTGTTCCTTATAAACTAAATGTTTTTAATATTCTTAGCTCTATTTCAACTGTAATATAAACTTAACCCCCTTTTCTAAAATTTAGATGCAATAAAGCTGAAAAACAAATATGATTTAAGAAATAACTTATCTTATTTATCAACGAAAATGATGAACATATATCAGATAAATATTTACCAACACCTTAACTTTATTCATAAATATAACAACCCAGAAGATATGCTATAACGTGTTTTTACTCAACCTTCATAGGCATTTTGAACTAAATGAGAAGTAATTAAAAATTACTTCTCATTTAGATTTTTATTTAAGTTAAATTTAATAAAAAACTAAATGAGAAGTAATTTTTAAAAATAAATCAAAGTAACACATATAAATTATCTTAAAAAGTAAACAAATATACCGAATATAGCTTATGAACTTATAGAGAACCTAAGCTATGAAACTCTTTTTTGAAAGGCAATTTAAATAGGGCAAAATCATTAAATTCGTTTCAGTATCAAACAATAACTTATGTTTTAAATCTTACGGAAAATTTTTTTTATTCATCATTTTGATTTTTGTTTACAAAAAAAACCTTCTTATTTAGCTGTTTGTTATTTTTAAATGTTATGTGAAATCTTCGTATATTATATGTTGAATATGATATTATATATTTAATTAGAAATTTTTATTTGAATCTTCTTTTATGACTTTTTGTGACTTAGTAGTTTTGAATATTGTATCTTCTATTCGTATCAAAAACTATATATATATATATATATATATATATATATATATATATATATATATATATATATATATATATATATATATATATATATATATATATATATATATATATATATATGTATATGTATATATGTACATTATAAACATATATATTAAACTTTTATTCTACTTGCCTTAATAAAGTATGTTGAATATTGTATAGTTTAATAAAGTATATGTCTTGAATATTGTATGGTTCATCAGATGATCTTCCCAGAAACATGTATATAAGTAAATTTAAAAAAATCTTTATTTTTTCTAAATTTACTTATATTATCAGTAAAGGACTTTTTAATTTTTAGGAGACATTGTTAGTATTTATTGCTATTTTATGTACAAAATAAATTTTTAACTTCCCAGTTTAAATATTGATAAAAAAATTATTTCTAAAACACTGCTGTAAGTTGGAGTCTAGAAACTGGATACACAATCGCTATTCACTATTGACTAGTATAGCAACTGTTTTATCGTTTGACTAGTCGATGTCAAAACATTAATGGGTGCATTGTTATTAGTTTTTGGAAGAAGGTACTTTTCATAAGAAATAAAAATGAAAGATTATAAACTTGACTTGCTGAACAAATTTCTTTTCTTGTTCAAAATATATTTCAATTTCAAGAATGACATTTCAGAAGAAACTTGAGATGAGCATAACACCAACACAAACTTACAATACAATTACAAACAGTATATTTTTGCAAGATTTCTGAGGCTGTCGCTGTTTTCTACAGCTTGGATTGTAAAGAGAGTTGCTTAGGTGATTGTCTTTTGGCTTAAAATTAGGATAATTGCCCATCCTCCTTTGAGTGACTCGAATATAATAAAAAAATAAAAATATTTTATTTACTGATATTAGAAACTATTAATGTCTACAGGTTTGATAGAGTAATGCATTAGTAAGTTCCGTTTGGTCGTCTAATATGGTCTCAATATGTTTTAACCCATTTCAAATATGGCGTATAGAAAGCTATACACACTCACTTCTTGCGCTTATGGGCTAGCAAACCAAAGCTAAATGAATGACCTTCAGAATGTATTTTAATCGATTGACCGCACACATTAGTCACGATAGGCCACACAAACAATCACCTATATGCGACACAAAGATCGCATATAGATGATTAACGGAGCCTTCCGGTTACGTAGACCTGGGAGATATAATAATTAAAATAGATTGTAGATGGTATTTTTGAATAAAAACTAAAAACCATAAGAAAATATATATTGCGTGGTAAGACTTTTGTGAAGTAGAATATCGAAGTATAGATGCTTAGGGGGCACGGAGAGAAATAACTAACGCATTAGAGACTCTGTGTTGAGATCATATGCAACAAAGAACAAGTATTTGATTTACTGGTATTAGCGACATTTGATATCTATAGGTGTAATGATGTAGCGATTTAGTATGTTCCGTTCGGTCGTCTGAAATGAGACAATCACATTTGCAACTAAGTGGAAATTCATTCGATTATGCCTGCAAATTAAATAGTCAGTTAGACTGTTGTTCCTATTTTTATTTTAGATGCCCTAAAAAGCCCTTACGGTCTTATCACAAAGCACCGCAAAAGAGCAATTAAAACGCCTTTTTCCTGACCGATGTTACAAAACTCGCCCAGAGGTTAGGTTTGCACCACTGATACTTTGTTTCTGAGGCAAGTGCGCTATGGCGCCCGATGACCTCGTGTCGCTCATAGGCTGCAACCTATGTTAGCTTTTGTCTAAACCACCATTTAGTTAATATACTTAATGGCTATCGACAAAATTTACAACCAACAAAATACTTAGTACAACAAACATAAATAGTATAAAATTATAACGACAAAATATTATCAATAATGCCGACCAGTGACATTTTCATCAGTAAACAATACACAAACAACAATGAATTTAAAATCTTTTTATTATTTTTTTTTTTTTATAATTTTATTAAGGTGCCCCAAGAAGTCCTTATGGTCTTATTACAGAGCACCGCGAAAAATCTACGTAATTATAAAATATATAGCTTAACATTTGTTAACTTATTAGGTTTGTTTACATTAATATAATACAACTTTCGATGCTTTCAAGATGGCAGTAAAAATTTATATTATTAGCCGGCAGATGTACAATGGCACATCTATATATTAGCACAAAATATAGTAACTTATTTTCTGGCCTATAATAGGCTAAAACCTATTATAGAGCAGAAAAAAAGTTATCATGTTTTTAGATACATTTCAATTTACCGTTGATTATAATAATCAGTGGAAAATGACGTGTAGTCAAACGTTTGACTATACTTCATTTTCCACTTTTGGTTTTATAACTTTTGCAAAGTCAAATAAAAAATTAACAAACATTTCTTGGTTATGCTCAAGATTTGAATTAGGTACAACATGTCTTTATATACCATATACCTTTACATATCACAGCCTCTAATAATTTAACTAAAAAAGTGAGGCATTATTGGTAAACTTCCTTTTGGGATAAACTTTTTCCGTTAAAATCGTCGCCAACGTGTTCTTTTAGGAGAAACAATGTCAGATTGGGTTCCTGTCACTGCGGTGTTACTTTGGGTTCTGTTTTAGGACCTAATTTGTTTGTTATATATGTTAATGATTTGCCTGAAAACAAAAAAAAATGTTTGTAAAATGTATGTTTATAGCACAAAGATACTTAACAGAATTAGAAACGAATGAGACTATGAACGACTCCAGAGTGATTTTGATTGTATTACAAAGTGGACAAAAATATAAAAGTAAAGTACAGCATAATTTAGGATATTCTAATTTACCATTAATTGATTACTATACAATTGACCTTACCACAACAAGAGGTTTAACTTCGGGTAACATCAACTGAACAAGATTTAGGTATAATATTGTCATCTGATCTTAAATTCAACAAGCAAATACAAAAGGATCATATAAAGCTAATTGAATGCTTGGAATTGTCAAGAAGAGAAATTAGATTTAGAGTACGGAGTATAAGCATGATCAATTATTTAAAAAAAGCATCGAAATTTTAGAGAAAATTTAAAAACGTCCTTTAAGTGTGCCACACAACCTTTGTAACTTTAACTACTCTAATTGCTGTTCTGCCTTTAAATGCTCATCACAAAAGTAATATGAAAATCCCAAAGTTACTATAGCTTATAACTTCAACTTCAAAGATCTTAGATTTTACGATTTGAATTTATCAGAGCCGAAGTTGGAACCGGAGGTATGGAGGTTATGAAGTGGAACTCTGTAATATCCGTACTTGATACCCGTCTTGTTTGTGTTATTTAAATTGACGAGTTTTTCTTTTTTTTAATTTATTTTACAAAAACAAATCAAATTTTTTATTAGCATTTTTTAAGATTTAAGGGTATGTATCAAATTTTTAAATTGTTTGCGCAATAAAGTAAATTTACAACTGTACTGGTTGTTTGCACAACAATGCATATTTGCAAGTTTCCCTCAACTTTGCTATTGCGTTTTTTACAACTGTATATTTTTTGCAAAATGCAAACCTTTGCATCATACTTTCATTATTAGTATAACTTAAAGTTATTTTAATGCTCAAGAAGGTTTTTTATATCTTATATAATAAAAACATTGATGTCAAATATTATTTTCTTAATGAAATGCCTATACCAAACTTTACTCTGGAAATGAATGTGATCTTAGGGTGGTCCATTTTAAACTTTTTTTTGAAATTTTAACCGGAGTTTTCACCAGTGATGACCTTTTATTTAAAAGCGCTTTATACCAAAAATTTTGAATTTAGAACGAATTTTACATTCCCACAAGACATTGGAAGTTCAAGTAATGGATGGCGCAAGTGTTGCGCAAAGTTTTTACAAACAAACTGTTGTTTTTTCGTAATGGGGTTCACACAATTTATTTGAAAATCACTAAGGGATAATTTTACAAAAATTTATTAATTTACGAATTATTGTACTTATCACACAAAATATTTGTTTTAAAACGCCATAGATATTGCGTAACGTAATTCAGTTTAGATACAATTATTCCAATACGTTTCAAACATTATAATATCAATACTCGTTCCATTATGAAATAATATTGTGAAATTGTATTTAAGGAAGTCATTAAGTCTTAATTCTCTTCAGACAACAATTAATCTTAAAAATATTCGGCAACGTTAATAAGTTTAATTTACGTTTTAAATAAACCTTATTCTGTTTCATTTTAATGTTGCAAAGCATATATCTAAACGTATAACAAATAACAGCGCTTTTATTACAAGCGTTTTAAACCATGACAATGGCTCCCTTATAACAGAAGATTGGTAGACCTAGAAAATTTTTGTAAATAATGTTTCTAATGATGCAGAAGAGTCAGTTCTTAGATCAGGAAAAAAACGTTCACTACATTCAAAACATATTTCAGCTGTTGCTATAAACAAAAATATTGCCGATAAAAAAATTGAATAGAACTATATTGCAAAAATATCTTTTTGAGAGAGAAAACAATCCTAGAAAAGAAACAAGACTCATTGCAAATCATCTAGTTAGCGAAATTGTTGAAAACTTTAGGTTACCTGCTCGTATTCCAACGAGGCATAACAAGAAGGACTGTAATGATCAGATTGTCCATTTGGTAAAAGAATTTGAGACAATGAAAAAAATTCCTGAAAGCAGAGTACAAGAAAGAAAAGTAAAGCAAAGAGCTACATCTATTACAATTAAACTGAACAGTCTGTTTGATATATCACATACAGACACTTACACATAGCTGAAACACTCTGGTAACGACGAGTGGCTTATTGACGGGGAATTTCTAAAAATCCGATCAAAGTTTGCTCAAGTGGGCTCAATGGCTGGAGTTGACAAAATACTTGCTGAAAAAGAGCGACAACGCTACATCAAACTACAGTATCAGGAAAGAAAAAAAGAAAGGAATTGCTTAATTTTAAGAAACAGCAGCTCAAATGTTTAACCATTACTGATAATAACGAAGTCAATGAGGGCGACGAATTTTCTTCAGATTTTACGGAAGAAGATGAAAGAGATAAAAAATTTTCAGTGAAAGAGAAAAACAAACACCATTTCAAATCAGCGATAAACATGAAAATTTCAAAAAGAGAACTATTAAAAGAAACGTGTTCAGTTGCTGATGGATCCGGTATTAGTGAAAGACAACAGCTACTTATTTTAGAGAGACTTTAGCATTAGGTGGAGCAGTTTTAAATGATGTTAAACTTTCTAAGTTTAACATCATTTCTTTCAGTTTATATAGCAAGATCAGCTAACAGAATTGAAGAAGCTAAATTAGTTGAAGAAACTTTGATTTCTTCTGTATATTTGGGATGGAAAAACTTTCAACCAAGCATTTGGAAAAAAGGAAGAGCGACTTACTGTTTAAGCAGAGCCACCTCCTAAATTGCTAGGTAGTCTAAAATTGCTGTAAAACTGGTCAAACGCAATGTTGTTTAGTGACGATCCTAGTTGATAAATGGCAATTAAAAGAGTGTGTTGTTGCACTTGTCTATGATACAACATCTGCAAACAGCGGAGCATGTAATTCTAATTGAGAATCAACTTGGTTAATCTCTACTCCAACTTAAATGTTGACATCATATTCCAGAGCTCTTTATAAAAGCAATACCCAATGCTGTTCGAGGTCCGAACAAATCACCAAGAGTTCAGTGGTTTGAAAGGTTTAAAGAAGAATTTCATACCCTTCCAAGAATATAAAAGAGCTTAGAGTGTGGTACTGGCCTCATGATTAAAATAGTTTTTTATTTCAACAAGCACTTGAAGTAAAGAAATGGGCAATGGATTGCTTGGAGAGAAAACATTTTCTCGTGAGGACTATCGCTAACTAGTGGAGCTTATTCTATTTTTTTTTGGTAGACATATCAAAAGATGTTTCCGCATTCAGTATGCTGGTTCTGATCATCATGCAAGGTGGATATCAAAAGCCATTTATTATACAAAATATTTTTACTATCTCGTACTTTTGAACTTACTGATGAAGAAGCAAGTAAGGTTGAGAGGATGGCTGAGTACGTTTGTCTTTTTTAAGCAAAGTACTTTCTTCAATCTGCTATTATTTCTGCTGCTCAAGCTAATAAACTGCATTTCTTTTATTTAATTTATCATAATATATATGAGTAAATTTAAATCAATCGGCCTTGAAAGTGCAGAGAAAACCATCAAGTCTTTTGAAAGATACCTTGGATACTTATCTGAGGAGCTAGTATTCTTTTCCTTGTTCGACGACTCTGTGAGTTATGCAGAAAAGACTTTGGTGGGTTAGAATCTTATAAACTTACTAAGACCTAAAGCATTTACTCCATATAAACCGAAGACTCCGATTATTATTTGGCGCGACGAAGAAAAACCTTTTTTATCGTCTTTTGTTGGGAAAACGTCATGGTTGCTTTTTCATTTGTTAAAATTAAACAGACCCCAAGAATGACTAAACGTTCCATCAGAACATTAGAAAAAATTTGAAGACTTGAACGCCGCAAAAAAATTTGTATGCAATCTTTCTTATGTCAACGATATTGCAGAGCGAGGTATCAAGCTTATAGGAGACATCAAAGACAAATGTTTTAATCGAGTAGAAAGAGAACAACTTGCTCAAGTTGTGGAAAAGCATTGAAATAGCTTTAGAGGTGCATATTTCTCAAAGAAATCAATTGAAGTTAATGTTCAACAAACAAACAAATCAAATTTCAGTGACTTTATTAATTGTTTATTTATTAATATTTCAATAAATCTTTTGTGGGATATCTACAAATAGTCGTAAATTAATAAAATTTTGAATAATTGTTTTCTAATGAATAATAATTTAATTGTGTAAACCCCACTAAGTTACTATAACAATCCGTTATTCCGTTTTGCGCGATCCGTTATTCTAACTTCGAATGTTTTGTGGGGATCTGAAAATTCTCCTAAATTCAAAATTTTTTGTATTTAGGGTTTTTAGATCAAATTTTATTACTGGTAAAAACCCCGATAAAAATTTCAAAAAAAGTTTCAAAAGGACCACCCTAATGAGATATCTTCAATTCATTGTTGATCATATATTTTAATTTATGAAAAAGAAAATAAATTGCGTAAACAAAACTTGTCTCTGGAATTAGAGGTGACATCTTCAATTAGTTGTCGTTCATATATTTTATTTTTTTTAAATAAAAAAATTTAAGAAAACGGCGATTAAACTTTTGCAACTTTTATGTAACTTAAATTAAACGATACATATAAAAGTTTTTTAAAAAGTGTTATTAAAAAGTGGAACATTAATATATGTGCAAGTGTATTTAATCTAATGTTTTTACATTTAATTTAATAAATTTATATTAGGTTTGAATAAAGATTCCTAATAAATAAGCATTCTGAATTTCTTTAATAAACAAAGCAAAAAAGAACTTTTTCCTCTCACATCCATAACTTAAAAAAAGATAAAAACCACATTATAAAATAGAATACACATTTGTAAGCTTTTCACATGTCGGTGAATAACCATGACTGTGTTTCACACAAAATATCTTTGTTATTTATTAGTAATCTTGGTCTCGATTTTACCTTAAATTCTTTAAACATTATAAGTGTTTTCAGCTCATTTGTAAGTATTTTGTTCGATACCTCCGGTCCATATACCGGTCCTCAGGGTTCAAGACTAATTGAGATAAAAAGTTTATTTCATACACATTTTGAGAGCTTTTATTTTTACAAGACGTAGGCTTATGTTTTCATTACAACTGCAAAATACAGGCTTATACTTTCCTTCAACTGCTGTTGTAGGCTTGCGTTTTCATAACAACTGCAAGATGTTGGCCTATGTTTTTATAATAACTGCGAGAGGAATTCTTTAAATGCATTAGATGGCAGTTTTTGAAACTATGATTGTTTATCAGAAAAAAGTGTTTTTTATTGCAATTCCTAAAGAGTTTTTTTTTTTATTAAGTTGCAGAAAATTATTTTATTGTTTTTGGGTACTTGAATAATAGTTGTCAAAAATATATTAACTAAAAATGAAAAATAAAATTTCAAATATTTTGCGAAATGGTCTAGAGCGGAATTGGCTTTCAAACATGCCCAATGCCTCTCAATCTGACATTAGATTTGGATGTAAAAATCACATTATACGCCATAAATAGGCTAGTAGTGTAACGCAAATTATCAAATCTGTAGACGTGCGATCAAGTTCGAGCTCATTCAGCTGATCCAAGACGTGTGATAGCCGCACAAGGGTTTACTAAGTTTACTAATAAATTTATCTAATCTGGATTTTAATTTTTGTTTAAGACACGCAATAAACTGACTTTATTTGTTATTAACTCTCAAGTATACTTTGTTGCAAAAATATGAGCTGATTATGGAGGAAACCCTATTTAGTTATTATATTGCCAAAATTAAATTTTTTTAGCTCATGTTTTTATTCAGAAAAGCACTAATATGAAATAAATATAAATATATATATATATATATATATATATATATATATATATATATATATATATATATATATATATATATATATATATATATATATATATATATATATATATATATATATATATATATACAAAATTGATAATAAACAATATAATGGAAAAAGGTATGCCAAGCAAAAAAAAACAATAATTGAATTTTTGAAATTTGAAAAAAGATTTATTTCTTTTAAATAAATATATAAATAACAAAAGAGCACTAGAGGCCTTTCACTATTTTCATCAGTAGTGCTATGTTTAATGCTTTATCAAATTTTTTTATATTACTGTAGAAAGTTAGATAATAGAAAAATTAAATTGCTATATTGTAACTATGAGTTACCATTGTAACATTTTTTTAAAAAAGGAAGTCTCAATTAAATGTGTCATGTTTTTGTTTATGTAAATGACTTTCATATGACAACAAATTTTTTTCACTTTTTAATTCAAGGAAAACAAAGAGTTGGAAAAAAGGTTCTATAGTTTTGTTGTGCAATCTCTGGCATTCAAATACATGATTGTCAAATTGGTCTGTAGAATTTCCTGTTCTGCAACTGGAAATATGACCATTAGTACGGTTTCTTAAATTATTTGTTTTTCCAGTGTAAGTAGATAAACCATTACATGATAAACACTTTAAATAATAAATAACATTTTTGTTATTACAAGTAATGCGACTTTTAATATTCCAAATAGTTCCATTAGACGTCTCAAACTTATCAACTTCTTGTAAATATAATTGGCAAATTTTACAACGAATATCTTTACATTTGAATAAACCCGTTTTTTTGATAGATGAAATAGAATGAAATTTTGAAGAAGTTAGTTGTCTAACTATTTAAATAATCTTGCTAAAAGAATAATTGTTTTTACCTCGGATTATGCAGATAATCCGAGGTAAAAACAATTATTCTTTTAGCAAGATTATATGGTATATTCTTTTTTATGTGGAAAGGATGAAAACTATTGTAATTTAAATCCTGTTATATTGTAATCCTGTTATATTGCAATATTGACTAGCATGACGTAGAGTGCAGGCGGTGAGATCTGTTGCAAGGATACGCCCCTGACGAGTGGCGTTAGTGCAGGTCTCGGGCTCTCCAAACGTCATTGGTGATCGCAGTGCATTCCTGAGGAGGGGGATCACCATTATCAACTACTTAATTCTGATTGGTTACCATGGCACCAACATTTCTTTACCTCTTACACCCACGTATTATAGCGCTTTGTGAGCTTTATATTATGAATTTGTTACATTAACGACATTTATATACTTATATCTCACACAGGTGATTATCAGTTTTCAGTTATCTAGAGTTTAGACCATATATAGTAGCACATTTACTAGCCTATTTTTTCTTTTTATATTACTCGTATTTTTTTATGATTTTACTTTATATTTTGTTATCTACTTATTTTATTGTTTTTGTATGGTGCGATAACTTTAGCCATGGTTGCCTTTAATGAACCAGCGGATCGATATTGACTTGTTTACTCACAGACCATTGTTTTATCATTTGTTTAGTATGACTAGAGCGTGAGTTATTGTTCACCTAATCCCTGAGTCCTAAAATTTTCTTCCTCCTTCAAAATAGTCTTTACATTCATTTATGATTCTCACCCAATGACATCATCTACAATCTACTTCTATTTTCACATCTCCCAGATCTACGTGACTGGACGGCTCCGTTGGTCACTTTTTGCGACCATTGTGTCGCATAAACAAACAAATTTATTCTTTGTGGCTGGTGAGCCCCGACTTCTTCCAATGTACACTACAACGACAAAACGGACATTAGGCTATCCCGCTGGATGTGGTTACGGCGCTCAATAACCTAATGGCTACGCTAACACTCACGCACACGTTCATTAGGAAGCTCCACAATGCACGTTGGATCAGCGCTCGCTGACTATGTGCTCGGATCGAAAATCTCACTCCATAGCACATCATTCCACACCAGCACGGGGCAGTAGCTCTTTTGACTAAGAGCGATGGCTTGTGGCCTACGGTGACTAATGTGTGCATTCGATCAATTGAACTCCATTCTGTAGGTCTTACGTCTGGCTTTGATGTGCTAGCCCATAAGCACAAGAAGTGAGTGTGTTTAGCTTTCTATTCACCCGATTTGAAAGTGAACGAAAACATAACGAGACCAGACGTGACGACCAAACGGTACATACTAAAGCACTACACCATCACACCTGTAGACATCAACAGTCTCTAAAATCAGTATATCAAATATTTGTTCTTTGTTGCATATGTTCAACACTCAGAGTCACTAGAGCGTTAGTTGTTCCTCCCCATACCCCCTTATTGTCTATTCTTTGTTTTTCTACTTCACAAAAGTCTTGCCACACATTTTATATTTTCTTATGATTTTTATTTTTTATTCAATGACACCACCTACAATATGTTTTTATTTTCACATCTCCCAGGTCTACGTGACTGGAAGGCTCCGTTGGTCACTTTTTGCGACCATTGTGTCGCATAAACAAACAAATGCATTAGATGGCAGTTTTTGAAACTATGATTGTTTATCAGAAAAAAGTGTTTTTTATTGCAATTCCTAAAGAGTTTTTTTTTTTATTAAGTTGCAGAAAATTATTTTATTGTTTTTGGGTACTTGAATAATAGTTGTCAAAAATATATTAACTAAAAATGAAAAATAAAATTTCAAATATTTTGCGAAATGGTCTAGAGCGGAATTGGCTTTCAAACATGCCCAATGCCTCTCAATCTGACATTAGATTTGGATGTAAAAATCACATTATACGCCATAAATAGGCTAGCAGTGTAACGCAAATTATCAAATCTGTAGACGTGCGATCAAGTTCGAGCTCATTCAGCTGATCCAAGACGTGTGATAGCCGCACAAGGGTTTACTAAATTTACTAATAAATTTATCTAATCTGGATTTTAATATTTGTTTAAGACACGCAATAAACTGACTTTATTTGTTATTAACTCTCAAGTATACTTTGTTGCAAAAATATGAGCTGATTATGGAGGAAACCCTATTTAGTTATTTTATTGCCAGATTCAAATTTTTTTTATATATATGTATATATATATATATATATATATATATATATATATATATATATATATATATATATATATATATATATATATATACATATATGTATATATATATATATATATATATATATATATATATATATATATATATATATATATATATATATATATATATATATATATATACATATATGTGTATATATATATATATATATATATATATATATATATATATATATATATATATATATATATATATATATATATATATATATATATATGTATATATTTGTAAATTATGTTAGTGTATTTTACAAATAGAGTGCTCAATGTTCTTAAAGAACAGAGCAATAATTAATTAGTAAAAAACACTTATCTAACTTTTATCTTCGACTTGAAGTTTCACCATTGCTGGATCATCAGGAAGAGTTACTAAATCTCAAAAAGAATTCAATTTATAGAAAAAATTATTTTACAGGAAGTTATAAATTATTATAAAAAATTTTTAATTACTATATTTTTTTGTTAACGGGAAGTTACAGAAAGTATTTATGAAATAATTTTCTTTGGAATGGGGATAGTTTAATTTGGTCATTTGTTTTTATAATTTTTTAAGAGGTATTTATTTTCGTGCCTACATTTAGAAATTAATTCAGATTTTTTATTTAATAAATTTTCTTGATTTAAATGAGTAATTATTTCAAATTTTTCTTGCAAACATAGCATACATTTTTTGGAAATGTTATTATAGGCAAGGGCAGATTTTAGAATAGACCATTGTAAATTAAAATTTTTATTTTTTTCTTTTAAATCCCAAATATATTTTGACAGCATAGTCTCTTTTGAATATTTTTTGTGTTTAAACGATTGTTTGTGGTTGGCATAACGTTTTTTCCATTCTCCTTCGGTTAAGCCAATATATTGTTTATCAGGGTTGTTTTGTGAGGAAACAATGCACTTGTAAATTACACTTTTCGCATTTACAAGTGCATTGTTTCCTCACAAAACAACCCTGATAAACAATATATTGGTAAACCAATAATTTAAATTTTCACTCTTCAAAATGTATTCCTGAAAGAAAAAGTTTTGTTAAGAAAATAATGAAACGTTTTCACAAATAACAATATAAAAGTTTAATATATTTTTAATGTTTAGTTTAAGAAAGTTAATTGAAATAACTTAGTTTAAGTAAATTAAGCCATGTTAGTTAAGTTTTAAGTAAGTTAGGTCATGCAAGTCCGTTAGATTGTTAAATAGTAGCAATTAAGTAATTTTTGTCGTTTAAATAAATGTTAAAAAAACGCTGTTTTTTTTAACATTTATTAAATTAAATTCTAAGTTTTTTTGAAAAGGTTAAAGTCTGTTACTCAGTTATTATGTTAAATCTTTAGACGTTTTACATTTTAAGTAGTAGCTTGCATAACTGTTAAAACTATTAACAAAAATTTACTGTGAACTATTTGAAAACATTTTTACAATTATTTATTGAAAATTTTTTTGTAGGATAGAGCCAATAGATGTTTTGAGAGTCCTACGCAAGGAATAGAGCAAATAAAATCTTGCTCAATATCCTCATAAACCTTTTAACAAAAAAAAAAAAAAAAATGTTGTGTTTTACAAGAACTGATAGTTTCAAGTATTGATGGTTCCGCACAAAAAATAATCAAACTTTTTAGATGTTTTTAGTTCAATAAAAACATTCCGTCAAAAGTCTACAATAACCATAGAATAGCCTGCGTGTCATGCGTATCATGCGTGTCATGCGTGTTATGCGTGTCTTTTCAAAACAAGTTTAACTATTAGTACCAACATAAGTCTTTTATTTTAAAAAGCTTTTTAATTTTAATTTTTTATTATAAAAACATTTTTTTTGTTGTTGTTGTTGTTCATGGAGAAAGTTAGGGTGCTAGTTGTTCTTCTGCTACCTTGTTTGCTACTTTACAGGGGCGTGGTGGCTCTAAAAAGCCCATGCGGGATTTTTATTAAAAGACCTATATATGCGGGATTATATCATATATGCTTGATGTAAAGGCCCATACGAAAAAAAATATACATATATACATATATATATATATAAGAACTGACCTTATTCTAATAAATCATTAATACAAACTAACAAGTTGAGATAATACTATATGTAATTAATAGTATTGTTTGTAATACTTCAAAATAAAAAATGGCTACAACACGATATAGCGACCACGTTTTTGTGTTGATTTTCTTAAAACACAACTTTACTGCAAGCAAATACGATTAGTATTTTATTGTTTGAAGAACATAGCCCAACACAAAATTAAAAATCAAAGATTTTAATTTTTCTATTTTTATATAATAATATATATTTTATTGTATAATAATATAGATTTTTTTAAATTATACATAAGTTTTTTCTAAATTAAATATTGAAAATCTTAAAAAATAAGAAATTCTTTTTATAGATAGTTTATGCTTTTGATTAGTTCGGTGTTTTAACCTTTCTTAACATTTTCGCATAAACTCACATCAGCAAAAAAGCCGCTCTAAAAATTATTGACATAATTTAAACATAAAAGTTTTTATAACGTAGTTTTATTTAGCAGTTATTTAATTGAAAAGTATTTCATATTTTTAAAAAAATGCTATTTTATTGTTTTTTCATTTCAAAAAAAAAAAAATAATAAAATAATTAAAATAAAAAAATCCGGATGGGAAAAGAAGAAAGAAAAAATCCAAGCTGAGTTAAAGATATTGCAATCGGTACAAAAACTCTCCCTGGATTCTTTGCATCATCATCAACTACTCCTATACCATCTGATTCCAATAATACCTTTGAAGCAATTACAGACGAGGTTTCTAGTCACATTAATTCAGTTGACTTTTCAATTTCGAAAACGTCAGACCATATTAGTATTCAATCCCTCCAAACATTGGATAACTTAGATGATTCAATTAAACTTTGGCAAAGGCCAGCAACGGGACAAGAGGTAAGTTTTATAACTTGTACCCATCCAATTTAACCAAGCTCTGTAAAGAATACAGTATCCAGAGGTTATAAACGCAATATTGATAACGAACAATATGAAACTGTACGTACATGGCTCAGCTTTAACCAGAAGAGAGAGAAATATTTTTGCAGTGTATGTATATGTTTTAATGGTGATGCTAACAACATTTTCGTGACTGGATGTCCGTTAGACCCAACCGGAAGATCACACTATATACACAATATTAATAGACATGAGCTATCAGTTGCGCACTCTGCAGCATTAAACGCATTCTTTATCTCTAAAGCAGGAAAATCCACTTTCTAGACCAAGGGATTAAAACAGTTGTAGACCAAAACCGTTTTGTTCTTAAAAGCATAATAAAAGCATTTCGCACTCTTGTTATGCAAGGCCTACCATGGCGTGGGCACCGAAACAAAAATGCTACCGCCATTTTGGAACCTTATTTGCGTCATGAAAACATTCAAGCCTTGTTAAAACTTCTTATAACAGTGGATCCAATGCTTAATGAACACTGGAGGCAGCTTTCAGCCAACGAAAAGACATCGCAAAAATATAAGTTTGGTAAAAAATCTGGTGCAGTTGGCAGAGGATCAAAAATTACCTGGCTTAGTAACGACACCTTTGTTTCAACGATTATTCCAGCGTGAATCAATTAATCTCTGCAACCCTGTTGAAATTGGAAGAAACTGGAAAATAATTTGACCACTTCTGGAGATATGCTGATTCATATTGCAAAGTAATAATATCAATATTAAATTACTTTGAATTATCTTGTTTGATTGCTTCATAATTATTTAACTTTGTTAAAAGAATATTTTGATACATATACATTCTAATGTTAAAATATTTGCATGTTAACTATTATATTTATAGGTACTTCAAAGAAATATATATGGTATCATGAAATTAGATCCTGAAAACTCAGAGTTGAAAAATGATTTAGAACGTTTAAGTATAGCATACGGGAACGGTGGTGGCAGTGTCCGTATGAAACAGCTATATGCGTTTCCGAGATCATCATTTCAAGAAATACGTTCTTTAATATTCGGTAATATACTGACAGAGATGCGTGCTAGATTTAGTGATAAAGGATGCGAGGATTTGAATACTTTGTGTTTAATTGTATGTTTAAATATGCTGATTTGTAAGACTGTCAAAGAAATTGATGCGTACAATTTCAATACATATATCGCAAAATTCCCCTCATTGAACAACATTGATTGTGTTAGTCTTGGACAAGAACTCAAAATACTTCGACTCTATTTGAAAGCTCTTGGCTCACGTCGAATCGGGATACTGAATGACGACAATGAAATGGAAGATAGCGAAGCAGAAAATTCAGATAACGAAGAACGCGTATTGGCAGAAAATGACTACAAAATAGGAGCTCATAAAGAAAAGAATCATCTTGTGCACCAATGTCTTGTATGCACTTACAAGTAAGTTTTTCATATTTTATTATGTGTTCCGTTATTTATTATATTTTAAAATTAAATATGGTTATTTTTCCATACTTTAGATATATTCTGCAACGGAGAGCATTAGGCGGATCTTTGGCAATAAAAAATACGTTTCATATATATCACCATATTTTGACGATAAGTGTTGATATTGATGAGTGCGAGAGAGTCTTTTTCGCTCTTAAACATGTAAAAAACAAATTAAGAAACAAATTGACCCAGGAACATACGCGAGATACGTTACTATGTTACTACAATGTGGATATTTTAAAGGAAATCCCTTTAGATGAAATTGTTAATATATTTGCAGCAGGAAGCCATGAACGACGCCGCCTTCTACTCGAATAGTTTTTTTTTAATATATATTGTA
Organism: Hydra vulgaris; assembly: GCF_038396675.1. NCBI lineage: Eukaryota > Metazoa > Cnidaria > Hydrozoa > Anthoathecata > Hydridae > Hydra > Hydra vulgaris. The sequence continues at coordinate 58,147,695 of NC_088925.1, forward strand.
TATTTAAATATGTATTTCTTTTTTTAATCTGTCTGAGGACAGGATATTACGGAGTGAATTCTTTATTTAACATACAATAATATAAACTGTATAAAAATAAAAAACTTTATTTATCATAAAACAAGTTTATATCTGTTTCGAAACGTTACAAAAATGCAAAACATAAGTTCGATACTTATTTATATAAAACTTAATTTAAAATTTAACACCAAAATATTTTTCTTAAATGAATTAAAACGCTATACAATTACTATATTGTAATTGTATTGCGATTTAATTTATTAAAGAAAAATGTTTTGGGGTTAAATTTTTAAATTAAGTTAATTTAAGTTAATTTAATTATATAATAATAACTATTATTATTGTTGGGTATGTAGACTTATTTAAATTTATTTCGTCAACATTACGATCGTTAAAAACCATTTATGGGTTCATAATATTTCTTATGAAAAAAATATATCATAATACGTCTTGAAACATCTACTTTGTTTTCAGAGCAATATTATTATTATGCAAAATACTAATATAATTGCGCTCAAAGCGAAAGACTTTATATCAAGTGATTAATAAAATTTAATTTGTGTAAACAGAAATATCGTAAATGATTGTGGAATTTCTATAAAATTTTGAAAAAATTTAAAATTTGCCAAAAGGCCCATATTTAGATGAAAAAGTGAAAAGCCCATGCGGGACTCCCGCATAGCCTCTGGTGCCACCACGCCTCTGCTACTTTAGCTCAAGAAACTGGATTATTGGTTTTGTTCCTGTCTAGGAGCATCTTTTGCAGCTTCTTTTTACTTTCTAGAATGAAACCACAGCTGAGACCACAGCTTCTTTAACTTCATTATTGGTAACCACTACCAATATGTAAGAATGATTGGTGGTGGCAATAAATATGGTAATTTTATAACAAAAGTTTCTTCGCCTTCTTTTTATGCTTGAAATTTTAGTATAAATTAAATTTTTTTTAAAAAAACGGAAATATTTTATTTTTTAATTTTTTAAATTCGACTTAGAATAAAGAATGAAAAATAGCGTAACGGCATCCATAGTTGTGGCAGCTTTTATGGTCTCCTTTATATTTTCTTCAGTATCAGTAGGAATCAGTTTTCTCGTTCTTAAATTCGTTCTCTAAATTAACTCCAGAAGTACGAGAAACAAGTTCAACTAATATATTAGCAGTTGGTGCAAATGAACCATTTCACTCGAGTAAATTAGCGTAGATAAAACCAATTAAATTTTAAAATTCAATGAGTAGTGTAAACCTTATATTAATGTTGTATCGAACAACAATATTTGCTGATGCAAATATTATTGCTAACTTTTTGCACGCGTGATTGTGTTCTCTAAATTAGGATAGATTATTTGGAAATTTGTGTTACCTAAGTATCTAAAATATATTTTCATATTAAAAAAAATTGAAAAATATTTTACTTATAACATTTTTTGTCTTAATTCGCATCAAGTTCAAACACTAAAACTCTTTATTTTTTTTATTTTTTTCTTTAAGTCATTATTTATCTTTTACTTATTTGTATTTATTAATTTATTTTTTTATAATTTATGCTATCTTTTTTTAAGAATTAAACAAATGCTTATTTGTTTGTTATTTAAACAATGAAAAGTTAATTTTATGACGACTTTTTTTAAATAAACTTTCTCGATGCAATTTTATAAAGCAAAATCATTTTAAAAAATACAATCATTTTTATTATTTTGAACGTGGATAGAAGAAAAATGGAGAAATTTTATTTAAAGGAATCTTTTGATAGTTTATTACACTACTGGTGGACTCATTTTACTCTATGGGGTAGAAAGAGATTACATTCCCTACTTTATTTCTAAAATAATTTTTACGCGGAAGTATCACCAAAATGCTAAAAATTGGAAAATTGCATTTAGTATTAAATTTTTCTACGGCTCAAACAGTGTTGAACTTGGAATATTCTTTCCAGCAAGCTCAAAAAGTATTAAACTTGACGTATTTTTTAGATGCTCAAAAAACATATTTGATATGTTCTAGACACCTCATCAGCAACATTTCATACGTGACACTTCATCGATGAAGTATCACTGCAGTGACACTTCATTGATAACAATGAAATAGTGATATTTCATTAGAAACATTTTATAAGTGACCCTTCATCATTGACATCAGTGACATTTTATTAGTTACACTTTGTTAGTGACATTTCATCAGTGATCACATATACATGGTCAAGGTTATCGCTAAAATATTTTGTTAAAGTTTTTATTAGAATAGAAAAATAGCATGAAATATTTTTAGGGTAACAACTGGTGTTCACCATACAAAGATTGGAAACTTTTATACGGTAACGATCCTATTAGGATACTTGAATCTTTCAACGTCACAGTGACTGATAAAATAAAAGACAGTATATTGGGTCAGGAGTCTGCTATGTGGTATGAACAGGTATTACACTTACTTATTTTATGTGTGTGTTTTATTCAAATTCTAAAACATGTTATAAAAAAACAACTAGTTTCAGGCTCTACACAATGCAGTTTGGTTCCCTTATTCCCAATTGACATGTTGGAGTCCAAATGCAGCTAGCGTCCAAATTTTATTCTTAACTAAACATCATTATAAATTTTTTTTCATCAAAATTATTTATTCAAAAAAAAAAAGTTAAAACAAGATTCCCGATAAAATTACGATTCCCTTAATTGTAATTTACAGCAGCTAGTTTTGTATACAAATAATGTAGAAGCATTATAAGTCAATTAACCCTAACTTAACCCGGTCGGAAAGCTCAACATGTTATATGTGTTTTATTGTTTTATCAAAACCTATCATTCTATAAGTGTCTTATTAATAGTACCCCCGTCATACAATAAATGTGAAAAACCCTTACGAGTGGTATTTATTTTATTTATCTTGGATAGTATACTAAAAAAAGTACATAAAGAACACCTAAATAAGGAAAAAAAAGTACAACCTAGCGTTTGTTTTATACCTATTTTAAAAGATATTGGCTTTTTTCATTATTTATTACTTTAGATATATAAAGTAAATCTTTTTTTTCTAATCTCATTTCTAAGAATATTGTTGAGGAAGACTAAGTTTATCTCATAAACTCAGAATATTATTAATGGAAGACAAGGTTTAGCTCCTAAAACTACAAATAATTTTAATGGTAGACTAAGTTTATATTATAAAACTATATTATGAATGAATATTTCCTCAAATTATACATCAATACCAAAATACCATGCTTCTTTTTGTAGGTTGATGAATATACGTCCGAGGGAAAAATATGGCCAAGAACAGCTGCACTTGCCGAACGACTTTGGACGAACACATCACACGATTGGCGTGATGCTGAATATCAATTAATTTTTCACAGGGAAAGATTAGTTGAAAGAGGAATCCAAGCAGATGCTTTGCAACCTTTATGGTGCTTACAAAATGCTGGCCATTGCTATTATGACCCAAATATTCAAGAAGAAGACTAAGTACAACCACAGCGTTCCATTATCTCTAACTGTGACCGTATTTTCATTTTTTATCTTTGAGTTAAAAAAGTTTTTACTTTTTTTTTTATTATATTCTTTGCTAGATAAACAATAAACATATTTTGTATTATGTTGTCATTTACAACTGCACTGAGAAAAATGTTTTTAACAACTAAGCAAAAATTACAATATTAATATGACATATGTTTGTTTTTCTTAATCTATTGTATAACTTATTTTTTGACAGCTAAGCTAGGTATTCAGCTAATATCTCAATTCTAAACTATTCAAAAGCATTTTTGAATGTTCGTGAGTGAGCGCCTTATATGCGTAACCGCGCAACAATCTATTGAAAGATAAATTCTTAAAGCTTATCATGCATGCAACTGATGCAATATATTGCTTTTTTATGCAAATTGGTGGCCAAAAATAATCTTAAAAAAATTACTTTTTTCATAAAACTTTTATCTTCTTGTTTTTAAAGAAGCAAACTAACTTTCTTTGTTAAAACATCGACACTACGTTTTGGAACAATATTATATAAGTTTATTATAAAAAAAAAAGATTTTAAAGGTTTTTATTTTAGGTTTTTAAAATAAATAATAATAAGTAAAATAATAATAAGTAAAATAAAGGAAAATTTTCAAATTTTTTGGGCCCAAATAACAGGTTTTAGGGTTAGGGAAGCCAACTTTTTGACATGGCATTAATTACATTATTCATTATTAATTATATTTTGTTAAAACACGAAGTAAACTTATGACCTTTATAGATCTAACCTGTAAAATTGTGTTAAATTCCAAAAGGAAAAAATATATTTCTTAGTTTTTGTGTGACTAATGATCGGTCTATCCACATTTTTCTGTTCTGTATTTTTTAACTCTATTACTTCCAACTGTTAAATAATATTTTTATGTTTCAAACTTAATTACTTTGGTCCTTAGCGGCGGGTTAAGATACTTTTTAGTGTGTTGAACTTATCTTAATCACATCTTGATAAGTAGCTTTCCTATGGTAAAAAAGCTGGAGGAAGATAAATCCCTTTGTCACTATACCTTTTTTTGGTTTCAAAAGAAAAATAATCATCTAAAAAGAACTTAAAGCTGCATGAAAAACGCAAAGGACTAGACTCTAAAAATACTTTTCAAGGTTATTTCTTTTTTATTAATAAAGCATAATTGCAAAACATAATAGTAGAATATAGTAAAAAAACGTACTTGTAAAACAAATTTTATAATATTATCAGATTTAATTTACACGTCTTCAAAATAATCTTTCTTGGTATTTTCCGAACAGTTCAGTATTCCATTATGTAAATTACTAGTTCACTATTCCAATACCTAAATTAATATTTCTGTTGTTTTCGATGATTCTGACACTGGTTACAACAATAATTACAATAACAAAATATATAAATAAAAAATTTACATGGCAGGGGCAATTAGAAAACTATAGTTGTCTAATCACTAAGCCCCGTAATATATACCATACAAAGCACGGCTTTTAAAAGCCGTGTAAGATAATACAAAATCTTTTAAGTACCATTAAAATTTTTTTCAAATTATATTTTAAACAAGGAAAGAAAAAAAATAATAATAAATAAATAAATAAAAATTTTATCTTTTTCACTTTATCCTCCATTTCTTCCTTTTTTTAATTTCTTCTGTTAGATTGAGAATAATTTTAAAACATTAAAAAAAAAAAAACCAAACAAAAAAAAAAAAGATAAAAACAGAATACACACACTCGCAAATACATGCCGAACAATTAGGGTTATTTTTTAGATACAATTTCAAGAATATATGGTATAAACTTTTTTACATCCTGAGTAATTAATAAATGATAAAATTCAATTGTATAAAATTGATTTTTTATTTTAATTTTTATATGTATACATATAAAATTAATAAATTTTTATATGTTAATTATAAATTAATTAAATTTATAATTAACATATAAAAATATTCAAAATTCTATAAATCAAATCATAAGAGTACTCTTATTTAACGCCGTAGAAGAAATTTAATTCATTGTCGTTTAGTAGAAGAATTTGTCTAAATTTTGTTTTAAATTGGTTAAGCGAAGAGAGTGTTTTAAGATCGTCACTTAAAAGTGTATTCCATAATTTAGGTCCTCAATTTGTAATTGAGTATTTAGTGGTTGAATAATAGGTTTTAGATTGACTAAAGTTATTTTTTGAGAATCTTGTGCTGTATATATGATTTATTTTTTTAAATATTGTATAAAATAAAGACGGTGCCGTTTTTTTAATCAAGTTTAAGCATAAATATAAGAATTTGATAAAGATTTATTTTAAAAATATTTAATATATTGAGTTTACTAAAAAGTATTTTTGTATGGAAGAGTCGACCTTCATTTGTAATAATCCTAATAGCATGTTTTTGTCTACAGAGAAGTTTATTTATTTTTGTAACGTTGGTGCTGCACCAAGCAATATTTGCATAATTTAGCCAACAATGTATAAATAAAAATTATATGTATTTCAAGCAAGATTGGTTTGAAAACTGTTTAGCTTTATACAGGATACCAACATTTTTTGAAATTTGATTCTCAATTACATTTATGTGTTCTCTCCAATTAATATTTTCGTCTACAATTACGTCCAAAAATTTTAACGTATTTATCTTTTTATTAAATTATTTTCAATAAAAAGATTCTGTGGTTTCAATGGAATATTTTTTATTTTTAAAGCATGATGGAATAATGAGTATTTAGTTTTAATAATGTCTAGGGATAGTTTATTAGATTCAAACCGTTGGCTTAGTTTATCAAGTTCTTTGTTTATTGTTAAAAATAAAATACTAATATCTTTATTGGAGTAAAACAAGTAAGTATTATCGGTGAATAAAATTGAGCTTAAGATATTTGAAAAATTATTTAAATCATTAATATAAACTAGAAACTAGGGGTTCTAGTATTAAACCCTACAGAACACCGCATGAGAGTGATATTGTTTGTTTTTCCTCCTTCGTATGAAATAAATTTAATTATTTTAATTGCTTCCTGTACAACAAGTTAAATAACTTTTAAATCAATTTGAAATTTGAATCTCATATATCGTAGATTTTGAGATTCGGTTACAGAATTATATGATAAACTGTATCAAAGGCTTTGCTAAAATATATAAAAAAACACCTAATGTATACTTTCTTTCATTAAACCCTTCAAATATATTATGTACAAGATGTAAGATTGCGTGATCAGTAGAATGACCAAATTTATAGACAAATTGTTTATTGTGCAAAATATTATTTTTGTTTAAGAAAGAATAGAGTCTGTTATACATAATTCTACTAGAATTTTTGAAAAACATGTAAGAATTGAGATCGGCCTATAATAAGTAACGTCATAAGGATCACCTGAGAAAAACTCCCTCTTTTAAAGATAAATTAAATATATACAAGTGTCTAATATGTAATAGTTTAGGACATTGCGTGCAATATTTTTTTCTGCATTTAGTTGCTTCTTCGGCTACACCTCGCAGCGCAACGGCTAGGCATTAGGGTTTTTGCTAAGAGTGCAGCTAAATCTCTAAAAAAAAAATTTTTTTACTTTTAAAGTTATTATTTAGTAAATAATAAACAGTAAATTAGTATGAATTTTGCCGTATGGATTTATTTTACTCGTGTTGTATAACTGTCAACAACAGATTAAGTAACTATTGTCATATACAAAATAAGAACAATCCAGTTATAATTTCCTATAACTGAAAAAGTTGCAAATATTTAAGCCAACGGTGTCAAGAAGCCACTTACGCCTGTGGACCTATAAACGGCGTTTAAACCATTTTATGCAAATCTAAATATCAATGATTTGAAATATCAATGATAACTGCTTTGAAGTATAGCAAGATATTTTTTTTGTTGTTGTTGCAGTAAATTATCTTGAACAATTTTTCAATTCAAGCAACTACTATTAAAGTTGGAAGTTACTGGAAGAATAAAGATGAACTTTATAAAGCAAAATAACGATTAAAAACTGACTTAAAATTAACGATCAAAATCTGGAAAACAAGATCAAGGGAGCGAATTCCAAAGAACTGATGTTCGAGGAAAAAAACAAGAAGAATAAGACTTTTTGAGCATTTAGGAACAGTCACAGTAAAGGATAAGACTTAATTGAATGACAAGTAACACATTAACGAACTTTAGCAGATGGCACAAGAGACGCTAGCTCTTTAGAGCAGCGCCCTATATAGTATTTATAGAAAAGAGAAAGAGAAGCAATGTGGTAATGGTTGCAGATTGGCTGCAAAAGGAGGTCTAACTATGTTTAAAATGTGTTTTTGCACCTTGTCTAAAAGAGAAAGGGTTTCATTCAAAGATCCACTTCAGATATGGCAACAGTATTTCATACAAGAACCAAATCGAGATTTATAGAGATAAAGAATAGATTCCGGAGTAAGAAAGTGGCGATCACAATAAAGGGATGCAATCTTAGCAGATGCTAATTTTTAAATGAATTTGATATATAATTTTAAAGAAAGATCGTAAGTTAGAGATAATTTTAGAAGACAAGGGTAGATGATTCATCAAGTTCATTAACGTTTATAAATATAGGAAGATTTAGATTATTGCAATAACGATGAGTTTTATACCAGTTAAAGTTCAATAGTATGAATGCAAAGTAATGGATCAACCTGTTTATTGGCTATACCAGTTAGAATATGATTAGTGGAATCAAAATATGAGACTAATGAAACGTTCTTAGCGAACATATCAAGTTGTATTTAGGTGATGTAACAAAATCTAAATCATGCAAAAAGAGGAGAAACAACAACTTTGCTTTTATTATAAACGCTGTAAAAGGTTCTCGCCTTGTTTTTAGATACAATACGAGATTTTGTGATCTGAGAATAGCTGGATTTGGTGTTAGACAAAACCTTTTTACAATGGTTTTTAGGAATAGTAAACAGACTTCTGTTTTCTTGAGAATTGTTTTGTTGATAAATATAGAAGTAATGGTTACGATAGGAAATTGCAGCAGCACAACGGATGAAAAACCATGAAGAAAAATTAGGCTTGATCTGGAATTTTCAAGAGGAAATAAAAGATTCCAAGCCAGTGTGAATCTTAGAATTTACATTCTGAATCCCAGAATTTACTTTCCTGCTAACAAAGCACTTTGTTAGCAGGAAAACCAAAGATTTTTACCCAAGCACCATCACAAAGAAAATTATAAAAAGAGCCATAGTCAGCTTTAAGGTAGTTGTAAGAGATACAATGATAAGGGAACTCTGATGATGAAGAAGAATGAGATAATAGTATTAGAGAGATTAAACCGTGATCAGAAGCATCTAAGTGTGAATGTGGAGAAACTGAACACTGAGTAGTATCAGAAACAAGACATAAGTTGATGAGAGAAGGTAAAAATTTCGAACTGTTTAGAAAGCAATTTAGAAGCAAGTTGGACTTTACATACTCTCCTATGTTTGAATTTGAGTCGATATGAAATATGTAAAAGACACTCTAGAAATTTTATCTAAGCTTGTAGAGGAGATATAGCCATTACAGTTGAATAAAGAAACCTGTTGTACCTCTGACCACTTTTTTACCCAGGCTATTGATCTTTTTTAATTGTTCAAAGATTGTGTTTTTTTATTTTTAGTTTGTGCAAAAAATATACTATATATTTTTACTCTATTCGACCAAAAAAGTTTTTTTTAACGTAATCAAAAGTTATTAAGTGGTCGATTTTAAAACATATACGTTTTACCTTTAACCGAAGTGTATTGATCCTTTGATCTTAATATTATTATTAAAAAATTACGCAATGTTTGATCTTAATACCATAGCTTTGTTATAGATTATTATCATATTTTTATTTTGTTTAACTCTTTTTGTTATTTATTATTTTTACCTCAAAATTCATTGTGGCCAGGTTCGGACAGAGCCCGAAGAATTAAGACAATTTGTCTCTATAAAAGAAAATTTGCAGCAATTGAAATTGCTTATTATTTAAAACATCACAGCTGTGGCTAATAGTTTTGTATATCGTACCATAAAACGTTTTAAGGAAACTGGAGAATAAATTTTTGAAGAAGAAAAAGTGTGGTTTGTACAAAAAATTCATAAAAATTGTTTCCGAAAGAATTAGATAAAATCCAGCTCTACCAGGAAAATCAATTGCAAAAGAATTCCCAACCGATCCCAAACCCATGAGATTAAAACAGACTTAGGTATAAAAGCTCATAAACAAACAATTATCTGCTAGTCTGGCAAACAGAAATAAGCTTGAGCGTGTTGATTGATGCGAAATAATAATAAAAAAGGCATAATGGTACACCAATAATTTTTTCTCATGAAAAATTATTCGTGTACCATTATGCACCCCTTTAACAAACGAAAGGATAGAGTTTATGGATTAAGTTTGCAAGAGATCTTACGTATTTTAAGAGCTATTCCTCAATACTAAAATACATTAAGAGGTATGGTTTTGGGTGCATTCTCCCAGGAAATAAAACTTTCACTCAGATGTATTGATAAAGTAGTCAAAATCAGCAGCTTTATTTAATTAACATTTTGGAGTCTTATGTGAAACTCATGCGAATAAAATATTTTTTGATCTTAGTAAACCTTCTAGCAAGATTCAGCACCCGCATATAAAGCAAAAACCGTTTAAGTATGGCTTGAGAAAAGATCCCCTTGTTTTATTCCAGTGTCTGAATGGCCCGCCAGCAGTCCAGATTTGAACTATAATTTCTTTGCTTGGCGTTAAAAAAATAGAGGTTACATGTTTGAAAAACTAAAAAGCTTGAAATGCAATAATTTCAATGATTTCAAGTTGTTTTTAGTCAAAATTTGGAATGAAATTTTTGACAATCTCCTCCATGCTAGCTGTGATAACTTTTTCAACACCTCATACGTGTATCAAATAAAAAAGAGAAAGATTTGAAATCAATTAATTTTTTGCATTATTTATTGATGTAACTTTCAGAACAATATAATTTTTTATATATGAAAGCCGCCCTTTAGTTTTTGTAAACACAAAAACTATGTGAAATTATACGTTTCAGCAATAAAATATTAAATATGAAGACTGGTCAGATCACACTAACTTCACTGTGGGATTTCTTCATTGCAAAACTGAGCAGCCGTAGCGCAGTGGTTAGAGCTCTGGCTCAGAACCAAGAGGTTCGCGGTTCAATACCAGACATAAGTGACATTTGTGAATAGGAAGGAGGCGTAAGCTTCCCTGTTAAATGACTTTTATTTTTCTAAAATTAGAAGTTTATGATTAATATTATTATTTTTAATTTAATTTTGTTTATTTTTAAGTTGTTTTTTTAAACTATCAACGAATTGTTATTTATTTTACTTTTATACAAATTGGTTTTAAAAAATACATATATATTACGGTTTTTGTAATTAAATTACTCTTTTATTTTGAATTTTTCGTTCTTTAGTTAAATATTAATTTATTATAAACTGTTGTATATTTTACTTTTATACTTTTCAAAAAATAAGTTGTAAAGTATACGTATATAACATGGTTATTGTAAATACGTACGATTATGGCTCGGTGATAAGACAAAATAATGTCTTCTACTTGCGGCGCTTGTGTTGTTATTTATTTAAGCGAAATGAAAAAAGTTCATTAAACTCTTTTGACAATATTTTGGAAAGATATGCTTGTAGAGATGGAGGGGGTGGTTTTGATTACAGCAAGGATGGGTAGTGATGGAACTAATACCTGTCCCTGTGCAACTCTCTACTTGGGACTAAAATTGCAATGCCGGAATTTTTTTTAATCCTGGGATTGAAAAACATCAATCCCGGGATTTTTTAATCTGAGCTATTTTTTACTTATTTCTAACTTTGATTTAAAAAAAAGCAATGCATAGGTATCTGCGTTCTGATAAAAGATATCTTAAAATCATGATTGGACATCCTGTTAAACAGATTTAACAAAAAACTATTACTTAAGTTACTATCAATACGTTTGGGGAGTCTTTTTTCTTAGATGCCTACCTAGACCAACTTTACACTATGTAGTTGAGTAATGTGGGATAAAACTTTACACTATGCAGTTGAGTAATGTGGGATAAAACTTTACACTATGCAGTTGAGTAATGTGGGATAAAACTTTACACTATGCAGTTGAGTAATGTGGGATAAAACTTTACACTATGTAGTTGAGTAATGTGGGATAAAACTTTATACTATGTAGTTGAGTAATGTGGGATAAAACTTTACACTATGCAGTTGAGTAATGTGGGATAAAACTTTACACTATGTAGTTGAGTAATGTGGGATAAAACTTTACACTATGTAGTTGAGTAATGTGGGATAAAACTTTACACTATGTAGTTGAGTAATGTGGGATAAAACTTTACACTATGTAGTTAAGTAATGTGGGGTAAAATTTGGATGCTTCTGCTTAAAATTATTGTTATTTATAAAAATTTAAAAAGTTCTCTTAAGAGATTTTTTATTGAAAAAGAAATACACATATACAGCAAACCAATAATATTAAAATACTCTGAAAAATAAAAATAAAAAACAGTGATTTAAAACAGAATTATTAATATTTTAATAACGTGCTACATTAAAACTAAATATTTTTTCAATCTCTTTATTTTAATGGTAACATTCATGCTATTTTGGACCCTTCCTAGATCTATTTGGGTATTTCTTGGACATTTCCTGGCATATTTTTACGTCGCCGTTTATAAGACTGAAAGCAAACAAGTTATGGTTGAAATTTAATTTAAAATATTTTATAGTTGTTAAATTTATATAGAGTTTACTAGTCAAGAGTTTCTTTAACCACTGTAAATGTATTACGCAGATACTATAAGTACGTCGCAAACCATTAAAAAAAGGGTTGGTGACGTGTTTTAATGAAAAGAAATGCATTTGTTGCCTTTATTTCACTACCCAATATGACGAGAGAGATTGCAGAAGACTGAAGAAGCTTACTTGGTTTGTTGATTTGAAATAAAATGTCGTACCAAATAATGATTGATAATAAGAAAGGACATGTTCTAATATATTCCGTTAACGATTGAACTTGGTTTGACAAAAATTGCCACGCACAATTTTAAAATTTCCCATCAAGAAAGATGGGAAAAAGTTAATGAAAAGAGTGTTTATAATCTTGAAAAAACACCAAAAAAAGAAATTGCACCGATGGATGGCAGTGCATTATCAACAATAACAAGATTGAGTGAATGGTTAGCATATGGAACATATAAGGCCTTATGATTCATTTCCAGAAACCTAGTTTGAACACCTTTCCTTTTTCTTTCATAATAGCACCATTATCATAAGATTGACCACAACAGTCTAAATTATTTAGATCCCTATTTTTTGCTTGATTTAAAAACGAATTCAAAAGCCTTTTTCCAATGGTATCATTTACAGTGAGATATCCAAAGAAATTTTTGGAAATGTCAATACTTACTCCAGGAGTACATGTTACTGATCGCTGAATAAGGCTTATTTGTTCTTTGTGCAAACGTCTGGCGTACAGTCTAAAATAATAGAACATTATTTATCCTTTTTTACCATAGAAAGGCTTTTGGATTCAATCTCCTTGGCTAAAAGTATAATCAACTCGTTCTGTGTGTCATTGCTCAAATAGTGTTCCTTGGTTGCTTTGTCCTAAATTCTTTGCATAAGCTCTTTGAGACCGGTATCGTACTTAGCTAGTAATTCAAACACCCTAAGAAAGTTTCCATTGCTCTTTGAACCAATGCCTGTGTCTGAAACATGGAATGCAAGATTTCATGAAAAATAAGCAGAGTTTTTATGCTGTTTGACTCACAGATCAACCTATTTGACTCTACTCTAGTATTCAAATAATGACATATGAATTATTTGTAGTTTTTGCTGGTATCCAAACATTTCCGGGCTGAACTGATGGTATCGAAAAATGTGTTAGTTTGGGGTAATTTTCTTGGGGATTTCCTCCCTAGCTGCAGCTTTTTTTTCTTTTCTTATTGGCACCACTTTTTGCTTTTTTCATATCGTTTTCACGGTATGATTATTGAATCATACCGTGAAAACTAACAATGAAAGATAATTATAAATTTTGCAAATCTTCTTTCATTGTTTATTTTTTATGATATAAAAAACTAACAAGGCTTTATAAAAATAATCAATTCAAAAATGCAAAATAAAAGTTCATATGATTATGAACTTATAACCATATGGACTTAAAAAGAAACAAATGTAAGCGTTACAGTTTTCCAAGTTTGTTTCTTTTAAAAACAATGCCTTCAAATTAATTAAAACAAATAATATACTTTTTATTTCATAGTACCGAAGCAAAAGTAATAGCATATAGCATAGTAATAAAATAAATTATTACTAAGATTAACTGTGAATTGCCGAAAATAAAAAACCAATTTATAATTTATAAATAAATAACCTTGAAATATGTAATCTAAATACAAACAATAATATATTCGCATATAATTACAAAATAACCGACTTAGAGAAATATTATTATTTACACGATATGCTGCTGTTCAATGGTTTCTTATTAACGGTTTGACATATTTTGATAAAGTTTGCGATTTATAATAAAATTTAGACTTTGGGAGCGTTAAACAATTTCTTTTTTTGCATTAAAAGTATTATTGTTTTTACCTTTTTTTCCGCCTCCATAATTTAGTTGATATCGTGGATAAAGTGCCAAATTTTTTTATTAATAGTAACAGCAACATTATATATCTGAATATTTTTATTATAAAAAAGAAAAACTTTTTTTAAATTTTTTAAACACGCCCCTAAAAATCCTGCCCATCCCCTTCCCCCCCCCTCCTCCTTCAATTTGGGGGTGTGGGGAAGCATAGCCACGGCTCTGGGTGAGATACTAATACCATGAAATCCTGCAATAGCATTTTCTAGAGATCTTGCTCAATGAATGGTATAACGTGCTCCACAAACCTAAACAAAGAATGTATTTAGTTTTATTGAATCATTTATAATGACTTAATAAACAGCAAAGACTATTTAGTGTAAATATAAATAAAAAAAGGAAAATAAAAAGAAATTAAAAGAAAAAAAATTAAGTAGACAATAAAAGTTCAAGTAAAATACCACACTGTTACAAAAAAAGGCTTCCCACCCAAACCATCTGACCCAGAGAAACTCTCTTGAGGGATGATAGTATGTACCGAGAGGATCAAAAAAATATTTAACTCAAAATCACTGATTGGCGTCCGAGAGAGAAAATTGCATTTTAAATTTATGTCTAAAATTTGAAGGACCTATGAAAGGAATTAATTAATTTTTATTATTCGAAAACGTATTTTCTAACATAAACTCATCAAACAATCACAAAAGGTTGAAAAGGTGAAAACAATCACAAAAGGTTTAAAAATTCTAAAAATAAGATGAGAAAGTACTACTTTTCTTTCTTTGACAAGCTTAAAAAATGATCACAATTCTGAATTTAATTATAAGCTTTTATTCTCACATGTGCTTGCTGTTAAGATCAACCAGACAGTTGGTCAAGTGCTCTGCATATTGAGGATAACCAGGAAAACGTTTGAATTTTTGCCAATGAAGCTTAAACTCATGATGTAGTGCCTCTGTCCGTTGTTCACTGAAGATGCCTAGAGAGCATTTCCTTCTGTTGATGAAATGTTGAATGTGGTGAAAGACTGTGAGAACTTTCGATGTTACAGATGGCCCATTGAGAGCAATGTAGGATTCCTTGAAAGTTTGGATTTTTTCAGAATAGTCTTTGTCAAGTTCATTGCCAAAGTCTGACTCTACAACAGCATTGAATTTTCACATTGTGTCAACGTAGCCAAAAACTTGAAATGCAGACTCTCTTTCAGCCAGCTGTTAAAGTAAGTCAATATTTTTTAGGATCTTTCTGCATTCTGGTCCAGCCAACTGACCACCATGGTATGGCTTAATTTGAATGTGTAGTGCAGAAGGCCACTTGTCAACATTAGTCCAAGAGTCTTTGAGTGACTTAAGTAGATGGTTCACAACTGCTAATAGCAGATGAAGCTCCATGGGAGGGATAAAGTCAATAAAAAGAGAATCATCAGGAAGACTGATAATCGGAGAATGAATAGTGTTGTTAAACTTTTTTGCTTTTTTGCTATCACCCCCAGAGGCAATGAAAGCTTCAAAATTTTTCTTGACAGAACCAAAGGTTCGAGGAGTTCCACAGCTTGCAAGATTCTTTGCATCAATGTCACACCATGTAGAAGGGTGTGAACTAGCATGTGACTGAATTTCACAAATAATGTTTGCAAGTTTCATGTTACAAGACCAGAAAAAACTTTGGTGCACTTGGACGAGTTCTAAGATTATTTTCACATACATTTCATAGGTTTCTGGAAGTTCCTCACAAACAGCAAGTAAAAGCAGCCTTTTGACACTCGAACTTTTTGCAGTTTGATGAGTCAGAAGTCTCCTAGTGACATTTTGTGGTTTAGCTGCAAATCAATAACACCCGAACTGATTTTGAGAAAACCTCCTCCCCCATCTATATCCACTTTCACAAGGTGGTTTTTAGAAATGTTTCTTTTGAGTAGAGTTTTTTTTAGAAGAAACTTTACACTAATGCAATGTGCAACTACTTTTGGTTCTGCTGATTTGCTTTCTGATGAAAACAGAACCTCAGTGTGAGTAAATTTAGATGCAAGTTGTTGCCCAAAAGACTGAAAGTTAGTTACAAAATTTTTTTCTACAACGTGGGTCTGTGACACATTGTTCAAGGTTGAAATTAGTTTCTGCACTCCAGAGTTAGAAAGACCAGTGTTAATTTGTACTTTTGCTAAGTCTTCAGCACCAAGGACTTCTTTTTCTGGAAAGAGCCATTTAGATTGTGATAAACCTGAAAATAAATTACAAAATATTGTCAAGATTCTCAAATATTATACAAACCAATTATATTTCTTAATCACATTATAAACATTATTTACCTTGAAGGACTGGAAATGGACTGCCTCCTTATGCTTGTTTTAGACAAATTATTCCACAAGGAGATGCTTCAGATGAAGAAATGACTGACACTGTTTCAGCAGCAAGTTTGTACTTTGATGAGACTTCAACCAAGTTCTTGTGTAGAGTACTCTTTGTACAGACATGAGCAAAACCAGGGCCAATGACTGAAAAGCATTTTCCACATCTTTTCTCTACAGTATTTTGTGCTTTTGTAACCTTGGCTGGTCTTGGGTTGGATGAGTTTTCAAGAAAAGTAGGCTTGGTTTTTCCAGATAGTCTTGCAGTTGAGCAAATCTTGCAATCACAGGTTAAAGTTCCTGGCCAGTATTTTTAGACTGATTGAATTAAAGTATTGAAGTTCTGGCAAAGTGACCTTTTGACCTTCATCACATTTTCTAAGTGATGATCTACAGACCTCACATACACTAAGAGGGACTCTTGGGTCTTGAAAATCAATCTGTTTCTGTAAAATAACCTGTGATCTGTGTTTCATATCGTCAGTCAGTGCTCTAGAAGCCTTTTTGAAACAAAGAAAGCAGATACATTTTCAGTTTTCTTCATCTTTGTCCCTGTTAGGCATTTTTTCATGAAAAACTATATTTTTTGTTTCAAATAAACACAAATCTCAAAAACACAAATGTAAACAAACATATACATATCTTTTCCCAGAATTTTACGTGACTTTTAGGTTTGTGTTGCGCTACAAAACTCTGAAGGCTTTGTTCGCTTAACTCCAGAAAAAAAATTTAAAAAGATTTTTCGTTTTTTTTGTTGACAGTTAATTTAATTGCATTGTTTTTTATCTATGTAGAATTACCTGTAAATAAATTACTTTGACTTAATACAGAATTTTTTTTAATACAACTTTTTTTTATTTTCTTTGAACCTTTTTATTTATAGCATAAACTTTAAATGCAATTTTCTCTCTCGGACGCCAATCAGTGATTTTGAGTTTAATATTTTTTCGATCCTCTAGGTACATACTATCATCCCTCAAGAGGGTTTCTCTAGGTCAGAACGTTTGGGTGAAAAGCCTTTTTTTGGAACAATGACCAATTTTAAAACAGATAGTCTTGCATCCATCCATTTGCTGTTGCTCCACTTGCCTCAAAAGCACATCGTGGTGGTCCATTTCCTATCCATTTAGAATACAGATGACCCTTAAAAACAGCAAATGACGATAGAAATTTTCCATTTGCAGACACACAGAACAGCAAAGAGTACATAGTTTTACTAGAAGAAGCAGCAAGGTATTTTTGGAGAGGCCAATAACATCAGGGTTGTATATACTACATGGTACAATGTTATCATAATGAGTTACATCATATTAAATAGTAAAAAAATTATCTACAACTTCATGTGTTAAACTTTTAGCTCTGAACAATTTAAGTATTTCAGGTTTACGTAACCACAGTTATCAACATGACGCTTCCTAAAAAAAAACTATCTTATATTTCCAAAGAATTCCGTTTTTAAAAAGATTTTTTATTCTCATTGTTGAACAATATTGGGCTACTAAGTTACTAATGCCAAGAGAATTTAATGGAAGACCGTATTTTTAACAATACTGAGCTTTTTCGACCTTCACGTTTGTTTGCATCAAATTCTTATTTTTTTATTCTTTTCCTTAATGTTTATTTTGGAATAGAATATTCTTTAGCAGCGTGATAATAGTCTTTTTTTTCTCACATACTAGCACAATAGTTTTTTCCATACTATCAGCATTGTACTATTGTTTTATTTTTTGTTGTAACTTCTTGGCATTTTTTAAAGTACTTTTTAAAGTAATGTTTATAAAAAATATGTTAAATTTTAGGTGAAAAAAGTTTGCATAAATTGTAATATATCATAAAATTACATATTATAACACCAAAAAGGTCTTATATAAAATTTTATTTTACTTAGATGAACATATTGTTTCATACAAATAAGTACACGTGTTTCTTGATTAGTCATAAGATATAAACTTTAAACATGAATGTTAAATAGTTCTTGAGCATAAACAAAACACATAAATATAACAAATAAATATGAATTAGACCTAGATTATAGACGTTTAAATATACTGTTCATACAGCGACGACTAGAGCGGCCGTGGTGCAGTGGTTAGAGCTCTGAACATACTTCGCGCCATTGGTAAGGGAGGAGGCATAAAGTTCCTAGTTAAATGCTCTTCCACGGTGCTCTGTGACAAGAACCTTAGTTCTTCTTGAGGAACCTAAAAAAAATGAAAAAAAAAATTGATAATAAATAAATAAAAACGGCCGATATCTCGGGATTTCAATTGTTACTTGGGACCCTGAATCTGACCCTGAAAGGAATAATGTCAAAAATGTCTATATGAAATAATATCGAAATTTGGATTTAGAAATATTATTGAAAAACTTTATTTAAAAAAAAAAAACTTTCTTTATTCATATTTGTACCTGAAATTTTACAATAATAGTTATTGAATTGGATTACTGAAAATAAATATAGGTTTTCATTTAATATATTAATTCTGACTTAAAACCAAAAACGTTATTTTTAATTGAACTTCTTTCTTTTAAATTTCGATACTATTCTGTTTTCTATTAATTCTATCTTATTCCTTTTCATTAATTTGAGCTTAATTATAATTAGTATTTTCGATATTATTCTATAATAAGGGATTTCGATGTAATTACAAATACAATTGCTCTTTTTTAATTTCGAGGTTGATTGTTTCGAGGTAGCACATCAGAGCCAGACATACGAGGCACGAGATTGTTCCTTTTTGCAATTTCGATATTGTTGCTACTACCCTTTTTAGTTACTAAAAGTTTTTAAGAAACACTTTTTACAAAACTATTTACAAATATGAAAAGCTTATAATTAAAATTCACTGTTTTATTGAAATAATAAATTTTATTCTTGCTAAACATGTTCAACATAAATTTTCCTTAATTTACTCAGTTAGTGCTTTGCGAATAACTTCATCTTGACCGTCAATACAAGAAAAAATTGGATGTGGGTAACTTCTAAAATTTTAAGGGCTGTTTATATGGATTGTTTATATAAGGGCTGTTTATATGGATTGTAATAGTAATAATGTGAAGGCTTTGAAGTTATTACTTCAACTTGTATTTTTACTAACCTTTATCAATAGAGATATTGTGTTGTTCATAAAAGTTATGTAAAATAAAACAAGCATTAAATACAATTCGAACTTTTTAAGTTTTTAGATCCATATTTGTTGTTAAAATTCTCCGACGTTAAGTTTAAGTCGACTAAAAGCACATTTTATAGGGTTGCGTGCAGTTATTAACATACTGTAAAAAATGACTATATTCTTTCAAACAATGCGGAAGTAGTGGATATGTTATATAGGATATATAGGATGATATATAGGATCTCCAATTAGGTACCATGGAACTTTTATTTTGCTCTTAATAATACTTTGAAAAGTTCTTGGAGGACTTGAACATCTTAAATTATAGTTTAAGATGCTCAAATCTTCCAGGAACTTTATTCCTAAAGCCTTTTCAAATTTTTTTAATAATACTGTAGTATTACAAACAATTGGAATGTTAGTTCCATCAACACAACCAAAGACTAGAATCATTCCAAACTTTGAGTCAAACAAAGATATTCGTTCTGTCATTTGCTGTTTATTTTTTGGTAAATAAAAAAATCTTGGTCCTAAATTTTTTATGGCATTACAAACTTCAAAAATTACTGAAGTAATATGCTTAAGTAGTACAAACTGCAATCCAAATGTATTTATTGCCATGTTTAATGTACCACTGTTTTTCAAATAGCATATAGCGTTATAGCGACTTTTTTGGTGAGTAAGAATCTGGAGATATATAAAGAAAGAAGTTCAAGAAAGAAGGCAAACTCAAAAAAGAAAGTCTTATTTAATTTTTCCAAGATTCTTCAGGTGAAATATTTAAATATGAGATTTTGCCATTACAAATCTGTGCGTTCAAAATATAACCAGCTGCTTCGTTTTTTTCCTGTTTTTTTTTTTTTTTTTTTAGTTAGTCTCAATCTTCCTAAAATTTGACGCCAAGAACTCAAATAATCAAGAATCATTAACTGATTAAAATCTATTTTTTAAAATTTAATTTTATTAACTGAGTACTTTGTAAATATTCCTACTCGGCTTAGCGGGCTAGAAAAAATCCATATAAACTCAATTATATTATTTATCTCACCGAGGTGACACAGTCCGGCTGACAGAGCCAGACCAATCCATATAAACAGCCGCTAAATGGAGATTTTATTGAATATGTTATTTATAAGGATTATTTGAATTTATAAGGATTATTTTATATTGACGGTCAAATTAACTCAAAAACCAACGTTTTGTCTTATAATTTGGAAATAACTGGGATGATATTTTTGCAAGTTATATAACTAGACAGTTCAAATTTTTCATGACAAGTACTCGATAACACCAAATATTGTTAAGAACTTAGCGTTATCAAAATTTAAAACTGTTAAAAACTTTATCAAAATTTAGAGTTTATAAATGTAACTAAAATTTGCTTTATCTAACGAGTATTAACGGAATAGTGCGGAGAAACAGTTGCAGATTTAACAGTATCATGTCGCATATTTTAGAGACTTGATCTCAGAACTTTTAGCGAGAGAATCAGATGCTGTAAAAGCTTACCTAAAATCAACTAAACTGATTTATGTAATGAAAAAAATCCTCGGCATGGTTTATCAAACATGTGTGAAATTATAAAGTAAAACTTTGTACTGTAAATAAAATGCACCTTAAGATGATCAAATTATTTTAAAATGGTATAATGGTCGTTTGTCCGGTCAAGGCCGACGACACGGGTTTCAAAGTGGAGGGGCACAATCATCAATTTCGGCCCTGCTGGTAGAATTTATTAATACTTGATTCCTATTTGTGTAAAAATGTCGTTAAAGGTAACTTTATATATAAACATAATATAACTGTTAGAGTAGAATATCTTTGCTGAAATCATCAGTGATAAGTTTTTTACGTTTTATATAGCTCTGGGAGGTACTTTCATTAATAGTTTATAGTGTCTTTAATTGTGATATTAGAGTCAATTGATTTAGTAAATCTATAAAACCATCAATTAACACTAAATTAAATGGAGTGTTTGTTTTGTTTGATTTAATTTGTTTAGGGTCTGTGGCATTGTAAAGTTTGGTTTGAAATGCACCGGTAACTGAGGGCTGTTTTGACCAGCAGCATTTTGTTTGTTTTTTTTGCTTAAGTTGGCAATTTTTCTTCTACAGCTCTTTTTTGTTTACCTCAAGCTGTTTATTAATAACTTGGTGTTTCTCTTTAAGATTTTTATGAAGAATAGTTGTTGAACGCAGGAGTGAATACAGCACAATGCTGTAGTAAATACAGCACAATGCTGTAGTAAATACAGCACAATGCTCATAAGGAATTTTTATCTCTTCAGGTGTATCTTTTCAACACTTTAGACATTTAAATGCAAAAAAACCTTACAACAAGATCTTTACGCAGAAAACTCTTCATGCATGGTTACCATTGGATTATGATTGGCACCATCGCACCTGTAATACCGTTGATTGTACCAATGACTTGCCACGACCTTTTTACGATTAGCAACGCTGTGCCGATTTTTCTAATCTTGATCTTCTGCCAATCTTAAACCATGTTTTTAAAATAAAAAGTACACAGTTGCGCATGGATAGTTTTGAAAATTTAAATTTTCTACATAGCGTCAGTTTCCATAAAATTTATAAAGATTTGACTTCAGATTATCAAATATATTTTAAGTAAGCAGTCGTATTATACAAAGAAAGGTGAAAGAATATGATAAAAATACATGCATTTATGGGGGATATACCATTATTATCTTAACTAAATTACTAAAACTATAATAATAGTTAGTTAATAATATAATAATAGTAATAAATGTAGTATTATTACAATAATTATACATTTTTTATATTATTAATTTATGTTTTCTTATAATATTTTTATGGTATATTATACTTATAAGGTAGTATCATTACATAAACAAACTAAATGCATTTATTTTGTTTACATTTTGTTTGTTGTTTTTTAGGTGTTATTTAGAGACAAAAAGATAAATAACTGCTCGATTAAAAATTAAATAGATAGGATATATTTAAAGAATATACATACGTTTAAAAATAATGTAATGTAAACTTATGTATTTAATACAGCATGCTGTTTGAAAATAAAAGTAAGCTAGGAAGGCATTTAAATTTGATATGAAATTTTAATAAAACTTTGCGGTGCAAGAAAAAATCAGCCTGTTGGGATATCAATATATGAGTAAAAAAAAGCAAACGTAATTTTTAGGAGGGATAGGGTAATAGACATAAAAGTATGCATGGAAACAACGGGTAGGAAGGAGGTAAAATTTCTAAATTTTTGACCTACGTACCTTATGGACGACTTTTAACAGTGATAACAATTATGATAAGAAAAGATTAACACCATCAAAAGTATAAATAAAAAATAATAACGATAATGATAACTAAGTAGTGAGGAAACAAGTGTAAATAATGGTGTCACTTAATTAGTAATCTGATAAAGAAAGTGACGTCACCAAACACTGAATCTTCTAATAAAAATGCTAAAAGTAAATAATAACAATAATAATAATATTAGTAACAAATGATAAAGAACAGCCGGGGCACATTGGTTGCGCACTTGCCTTAGAAACAAAGGATCCTTGGTTCAAGCCCCACCTCTGGCAAGTTTGTTACATCGGTTAAGAAAGAGGCGTGAACTTCCAATTAAATGCTCATCCGCAGTGCTTTGTGATAAGACCGTAAGGACTTCTTGGGGCACCTAAAATAAAATTAAAAAAATAATAATTATACTAACAACTGTGTATATGTATTACAAAATATTAAAAATTGATGTTAAAAAGATAAAAAATAAATTTCTATAAAATAAATATACTTTTTATTATATTTCCCTAACTATATATTAAATTTTTTTCTCAAAAACAACTTTTAGACAATGCGGCTTTTTTAGGGCCACGAATGAATCTGGTCGGGCGAATATCCTCAGAGGTTTTCGTCCGTCCGTTTGGACACATATTATCAGCCAATTTATTACGCTCTTTTAAAACGAATTTAATTTCTTATACTTGATGACACTTATCACAATAGATGAGCGAAATATTAGTTACTATGGTTATGCTTATTTTACTTAATTATTATTTTAGATTTTACTGCAATTGAAACTTTTTAATAAAATGAAAAGTTTTTTACAAAACTTTGCTTCATTTAAAATTCAACAAAACACACTTTTGAAGACATTTTTTTTTTATTAATATTAGGGGCCCATGGGTCTTTTAACGCGTTAATTAAAAAACTAGAATTAAAAAGTTCAAGTGTCTTGAGGCACCCCTGAAAAAACTTTTTGTTCAAAAAGTTTTAAATCCAGTGTTATTTTATCATATAGAACACATAAAGGTGCATGCTGCAGATATTTTTCAAAAATTTTATTTTTTGAACCACTTTAATATATCTATGTATACTTTAAATTAACGTAAAATTAATTTAGATTTTAAAATGGTGGCTCAAAAGTGATGTTTTCTAGTCAAAATCCTAAAAGATGGTAGATTTATTTTTGTTATGTATCTTCTTTCTAAATGTGCAAATAAAAAAGATCCAATAGTTTCCGATTTTTTAAAAAATTTCTTTAAAATTTTTAAAAAATCTTTCTTTCTTTAAAAATTACCCAAAAGTTCTTAAAAAAAACCTCACTGGTAGCATCTTGAGCCTTTTCAGAAAGCATACTTAATGGAAGAGTAAATAATTCAATAACTTCACAGCCGTGAATCAAAATTGTAGGAAGTGTTTGGATACAATAGGATACAAGTCTATACAGAGCAAAAAAGTTTCCAAACAGAATGTTCTTATTTTTAATGACTAATAACTAAATAATATTGTAGCCAGAATATTATGAAGCCTTTTCATGAGATATGTATCCATGTTTAATATATTAGCTGAAGCACCATATTACTGAAAAAATTTTTTAGCTGTGTTACGATCGTTTGATATACCTACCCCAAAAAATGCAGCCTGGACTTTAACCTTTTTTCAAAATTCAGCTTGGACTTTAACCTTTTTTAGCTTAAAAACATTTTTTTGTTTTCAGTTCTAGCCTGCCGCTTTATAATTGGCATTTTGTAAGATAAATGGAGCATACATTCTAAAAACCTTATCTAAGCATGCAAAGTTGAAACGCGATGTCTGATACTAATGCTCTTTTTTTTTTAAACTACTAAAGATTGATTTTTTATTTTCATTGAAAATGCGCCACATATTGAATAACGTAAGGAAGAGTTGGTTGCTGTTGAAATAATAATTAGTTTAAATTTTTTTCATTTGTAAAGGTTAAATTTGCAATATGTTGTACTTCAATTCCCTTTACTGTATCGTCCTCCAATAGA
The DNA here is from genome assembly GCF_038396675.1 of Hydra vulgaris. Taxonomy (NCBI): domain Eukaryota; kingdom Metazoa; phylum Cnidaria; class Hydrozoa; order Anthoathecata; family Hydridae; genus Hydra; species Hydra vulgaris. The sequence continues at coordinate 58,172,530 of NC_088925.1, forward strand.
ACACATACAATGTTATATTTGTAATAGAAGCCCTGATTGACTCATATCCTACAAGAGCTACATTTTTTTTATTATTGATAAATCTGAGAGGTCTACCGTAACTAGTTGACGATGGTGTTGGATTTCTCCAAACAACCTGTTTTTTGTCAACTTTAAAACAATATAGTTCTAGAGTAATTAAGCAAGTTATAAAATGCGATTCATTTGTATTAAGTTCACTTGTATTATCTGACTTCTGTTTATAATCAGATTACCCTGTTGCATCATTAAAGCCAGGTTTGATAGTGCAGAATTAGTCCAATCTTAAGCACTGGCGAATTCAAAAACAACACTGTAAGCTTAACATATTCTTGATGCAGTATAAAGAAGAAGATCTTGTAATAGTATTTCTGCAGAGTAGTTACTGACCTAAATTTTTATAGGGTAGCATTTATTTTTAGCTCCTTTTACTACATAGAGCATTGTTTCTTAAATTCTGATAAGTTTCTTGGATAATTTAGCATTTAAGATTAGCGCTAGTAATTGTTCTGACGGACTGATCCTATCATTGCTATATTTTTTTTTTAAACTTTTGCTTCTATAAATCTTTTATCTCTTTTCAAACTTTTATTCACTGCATATAAAAGCTCGTTTGAACTGTACTTATCCAAAAGCTCAGAAATTAAGCGATCTTTCGTTCATATAGAGATATTTTCAAACAAAACAAATGGGCGTTCATCCAAAAGTATAACAATAGTTATCATAATAATATTAGAAATAAATTGTTTACATTATAATAAATTATAAATACATTATAATAAATTTTATACATAGTTTAAGTAAGCATACCAAAGCAACGGTTACCAAAGCAACGGTTTTCGTTTCAAGCTTTTTTTTTTTTTAATCAAATATGATTTTGTCTGAATTTTTTTTTTTTTAAATACTCCACTTGTTCTGTTTTTTTTTCCCGTTACATTACACTCTTATTTTTATGAGCTGCATCTGGATTAAATTACACTTATGCAACCCATTTAACATTCACTAATTAAGATTAATAAACAACTTGGTTTTTTATTAGCAAAGCTATTTTTATTATTATGTCATCTTACGACAGAGCTGTATTAATTTTCAACTTGTATAACCGATAGACGCTCGTGTTCTATAGAGGCTCTACAATCATTTTTTAAAATCAATTTTAATTTACTTAAAGGTTGTTCACCTTCTACGACAGGGGTTGGCATTGCGCTAAAATATTCAAAATTAGAATGCATTTAAAATGAAAATTAGGCTATGGACCATTTGAGTATACTTGGTTGAGAAAGCTGAAAGTGTTTCCAGAAGTGAAAAACATAGACTCTTTCAAATAATTAAGATGCAAAATAACTTTCATAAAGTTTACTTTTATTTCTCAAGCTTTATTTTTTACCAGTTCTTGAGCTTTCAACCAGATAAATGAGAATCTTAAGCAAACAATTTTCACAATCCTAATTTTAAATTGAATTTCTTGAATGAAATGATTAGGCGTAATGTTAAAAAACATAACTTTAAGTTTATGTTTGAGGAATTTATGGAATAAAAACTGCATTTCCAGGTTCATCGCGATTTCGCTATCATCATTTGTTTTGCCAAATATTCTGTTTCATAGCCAAGACGAATCATTCACTCATCTTGGGTCAATATTTTTGTTAAAGCTAAAGTAAAGGCTTGAGAGCAGCAGTAATTTTAGTGATCGTTTAGTTATTAGTTTTAAAGCGGCAATCTGAGCTGAACGTCTGGTTTCCGAAATCTTGTAAAGTAAGATCTTTTATGAACTGCTGCTTAAAAGTAAAATATCTTAAATATTTATTTATCACAAGAAACAATAAAACTTATTTATGAAAAGTTTGATAATGATGAAGGAAAGCAGCACCATGCTTTAATATGCTCACGATTGACATTGCTGCAAGTAACATCATAAACATACTTTTTATTGTAGGTGTATCAACTACGTCCTGAGCTAGTTCATCTCAACGGTTTGCAACAGGGTTTGTAAAAAAGTGCTGACGTTCTGGATAATTGTTGATTAGTTGGGGTTTTATACAAGCCATTTTTCCTTTATTTATATATATATATATATATATATATATATATATATATATATATATATATATATATATATATATATATATATATATATATATATATATATATATATATATATATATATATATATTTATATGCTGAGTTTGATAAGAAAGACCGCAGCTGTTATATAAAGTTCAACCTATTATAAATGACAACTTTGTATTGCTGCATGGGGTCACTGCATTCTTCAAGTGTATTCAAGCCGAGTATTTTTAGTTTTCGATTGTAACTAAAATGTTTAGTTAAAAATATTGCACGTTGTCGGACACGTTTGAGTAGAGCAATTTTTGAAAAAGGATTACTAGGTTTGCGCTAGGGTTGTTCGCCGTAAACAAAAACTTACGAAAATTTCGCATTTTTATCTTCCGTATTTCAAATTGCTATTGCGGAAATTGTACTAGCGCAAATTCACCTTCCGTAATGCATTAAACGAATAAATAATGATAATTCCGTAAAAACCATTTACGAAAAGAAACTTGCAAAACAAATCATTTCGAAAGAATACTTGCGAAACAGTTCCTTACGGAAGAAGCGTTTCGGAATGTGTGCTTACGGAATAGACTAGAAAGCATTATTTAAACTGTTAAACAAAAAAGTGTTATTTATTATTATTTAAATAAAATAATGTTTTTAAATGATTCTTCAATAGTTTATACATATATATCTGATATACATACTTACATTTTTTGTAACATTGTTTGGATGCAAGGAGGGGGGGGGGGCTAAAACAGAAATTTAGGGGGTCTAACGCAGCTAAAATTTAGATTAAATTAAAACTAAAACTTTGAGTTAGTTTTGAGGGAAAGGGCAACGCTTCCACCGCAACATGTCTCTATATCAGTGTTTATATATGTTTACATTTATCAAGTACCGACTTTGATTAACTTCCTACTCAGTTGTTTATTGCCTTTGGCTTAGCAGAATTGGAGGTTTACTATTTATATTCTCATATATAAAAACTTGGTAAGTTATTTGGTTCCATTAAAAATTTTAATTGAACTTTAAGTGTTGTTTGACCGTTGTCAGTTCTTACTGAATCTTGCAATTAAATTATCATTACCTCTCAGACTAGCTACAGCTCTGAATTTTTCAGCGCTTGTGAGCTTGGTGAACTTTAATGTTAAAATTTTTTCCGGGCGCAAAGACCCGGGGAAGAGTTGTATTGTACGTACCCGTTATTTTGCTGAATCTTGCAACTAATTTTTTACTTCTCTCCAAAACAGCTAAAGCTTTAAAACTTTCAGCAGTTGTATAGTCCCAATAACGTTGGGATGTTGAAAATCAAAGCATTTTTCAGGGCCAATGGTACAAGAGACAACAAATGCCCCTCCCCCTCCCCCTCCCCCTTACTTTTTTTATTTATTAAGGAAAACATTTAAGAAAAAGTCAATGAAAAGAATGTGTTTTAATTTTTTTTAACTTACTTGTTGTTGTTGAGGTGATAAAAGCAAAGGAGCATATAATAAAAAAATTGAAACTGACTAAACATAAAATTATATTATTTGAAAACAAGTTAGAGCTATTTTTAGGCATTTTATTATACAATTAAGTTTTAGCATTCATCACTTAAATTAGATTTTTTTTTGATTTCAACAAAGGAATTGTTTCCCAATTTCACAATTGCATTCGTATGTTAACGTTGTTCAAGTTATCTTCATTATTTAATTTTTTCATGAAAGTCTTGATTCCTTTATAGAAGTTTAAAACTGAAACTTATCAATATCATATATAAAATTAGTATTTTAATTACTTAATTAATTATACGTATTTGATTCATAAAACGTAATTAAATATATTTATAATGTCGCGTTTTTTCCGATAAGAACTGTTTCGCTAGTTGTAATGCGAAAGAGTTTCGTTTCGAAAGAAACTTGGTTTTTTATCATTATTTTAAAAAATAAAACCTTAAAATTTTCATATGTTGCAATACTGAAAATAAAAGATTATTATAAACATTTTGGTATATAAAAATATTATTTTTTACAATTATATCCGTTTGACCAACAAAATTTTTTTATAGACTTCAAAACGTCGTTTAGCGAAAGAGCTCGTTTCGCAAGTGCGACTTCCGTAAGCTCTATTTTCGTATGTAGCAAAATAGTTTTATTTCGTAGTTCAACTTGCGAAAGGCTACATTTCGTAAGTAGCATTTGCGAAATGAACATCGACGGTTTTATTTGTTTCGTAAAATTCGGTTTCAAAAAACAAAAATTCCTGATTCTTAATATCCTTTCGAAAGAATTTTATTTTGCGGAATTGTACGAAATATTCCGGTTAACAACTCTAAAAGATACGATTTTATTTACTAGAGTTCATGCTGTGAAATCTACCTTAAGGTTGTTTTGAGCCCTGGTAATAAAATAAGGCACAAATCTTTAGATGTTGTACTTAATGTACAGTTAGTACAGTTTTTTTCCACAGCTGGAGAGCTCCGACACCAAAATGAATTCTTGAGACAATCAAAAAGTTTAAAAACAAGTTTAAAACGAGTATAGGGCCATGGATAGAACCTTGAATAACCCCTGAAGTTACAGGGTATGAAGAAGAGTGCTGCCCATCAAGGTCAACTATGGTTGGTAAGGAAAGATTCAAAAATCTTAAATATGTTACCTGATACATCGTAAAAAGAGAGCTTATGCAGAAGACCAGCATGCCAAACTATATCAAGAGCTTTAAAAATGTCAAGAGCAATAGCCTTATCCTCTCCGCATCTATCTAATGCACGATAAAACTTATCAGTTATTACCGTTAACTAATCAGCAGTAAAAAGAGAAGATAAAAATTCATATCAATGGTCAGAAAGTAAGTAATTAGATTCAAGATGGGAGATTAAGTGTTTGTTAATTAAAAACTCAAAAACCTTGTTTATGATGGGAAGAAGACTAGTTAGACGAGTCAGATCTTACGCGAGAGTTTTTGAAATCGGAAATAAAAGATGCTGACTTCCAGCAGGCTCAAAAACAAGACTCTGATGAGCACTTGTTAAATAGTTTCGAAAGTATAGACGACAGCTCCGGAGAACACTTCTGCAAGACTATAACATGTATGTTGTTCAAAACACAAGCTGTAGAAGAGTCTAAGCAGGAAACCATTTAAGATACAGAAGCTGGAGTGATACGAATGTCAAGCAATGGATTAACCTGTTTGTTGGCAATATCAGGTAGAACGCAACTAGTTGAATTAAAAGACGGCATTGATGAAAAATTCTTAGCAAACAATTTAGCTTTGTCTTTAGGTAAAGTAACAAAATCTGAGCCATACAAGAGAGATTTACCCTTGTAATAGATACTGTTAAAGATTCTTCTAAAGTCACAAGAGTCTGTTGTAAATAGACGTCCGTTTTCTGGGAGTTTGTTTTGGTGATAGATATGAGAGTAATGGTTACGATTGGAATATGCAGCAGCATAATGAGAGGAATAACATGAAGAAGAGTGAGGTTTGACTTGGGGTCATCGAGATAGAATAAAGGGTTCCATGTCAGGCTGAATCCAAGAACTTATGTTTGAAGCACATTTTTCAGCAAGAAGACAAAAGGTTTCTACTTAAGGCTCATCACGAAGATAATTGCGGAATGAGTCCCAGTCAGCTAAGGTAGTTGAAAGAGGTACGTTGAATAAATATATTATTATTCACTGTAATGACTGAAGTCACAGTAGGAACACTGCTTAAATTTAAAATGATAAAAAGGAACTACTGACTAGCGTGAACAAATTATTTTCATAAGGCGTAATAGTAACCCCTGGCAAATTATCAACCGATCCCTGTTGGAGCCGCGACCCATTGTTTGGGAACCGCTTACTTATCCCGGAAAATAAATTAATGAGAGAAATAAATTTGTACGACAAAAATAAAGGTTATACGACATCGGCATTTATTTTGTGTGTACATAATAATAACCATCCGAGACACATTTCTTATTCATGAAATGGCTACAAACCCTGAAAAAGAACAGGTTCTTTTACCAGAAGAAGAAGATGCCACAGAATTACAGTTTCCTAAAGGTTTAGTAATGTTCGTTATGTTAACTTATTATGTTAACTTATTATATAATAATAAGTTAAAATTATATATAATTAATATAAAAAAAACTAAAAGTATTACTATTTGTAAATATTCTTCATCGAAAAGTTCAAAAAATTTCATGTGTCAACCATATAGTAAATAAAGTAAATCTAGCATGTTTTACTAGGCAATGTATTATCTAGCATATATTACTATTATCAATCTAGCATATATTACTAGTAAATTCATATACATGTTATTTACATGTATATAACGTATAAAGTATATGACGATTAGTAAAAATGTTCTTATAATTATGAATAAGTTATTGCTTATACTATTGCTCTAAGTTGCTATAGTATTATAAACCCTAATATCATTAGAGTGTTCCAGAATGATGCAAAAAAAAACGTTTTTATGAACTCTTTTAGTATACCTAAAATTTTTTGTTTGTTCTAAAGTAGATTATATATATTATTGGTCTCAGATTATTTTAAGTATTTGCTTTAAAATTCCAAATCTCTTTTTGAATTCAAATTAATTGCGTTACGTTTCCTTTATTCACTAATATTAGCATAAAATATCATATAACAAGCTATACTTTAAATATTCATAAGTCCTTTTTAAGTAATTTTCTTTGTTACTTTATCTCCTCTTTTGCTATTAGTAATATATCTTGAAGCTGTTCTTCCTTTTAAAAAAAAGTCTTTGATTAAGTAGATGTTTCTTTCAGCGCAATCATTAGTTGCATAAGTCCTTTAACAAAAATTTTAAAATATCCACATAATTCAGTTTACATAAAGTTAGAATGAGAACCCAATCTTTGACTTTATTAACAATTCTTAGATAAACAATTATAAGTGAGTTATCAGCACTGGCTCTAAAACCTTGCTAAGATAAAAACTATATATATATATATATTTTTTTTAAGGAGCATAGCGAACAGTAATAACAAAGGCAAATATTTTTATTATTTCTTATTTTCTTCAAGTAAAAAGATTATAATAGTGAATATCATTTCTAGTGAAAAAATATAGAAGGCATCAAATATAAATCCGGCTTTGTGACAAGCTCCTGGTTTATAAGATTTAAATTATTTATGCTTTTTGAATTTAACACTAAGATAAAATATCAAATATTTTACTTGGTGGTTGTAGTCATTTCTAGAAAAAATTATCTTTTTGAATTAATATTTTGCATAGTCATTTGCTGCTAATGGCAAGATGTAAAGATTGTTACTGAATGCAAGCTTGTTCCAATTAAGCTTTTAGTTCTTCAGTTTACACATTCATAAGAAGCTTTTAGAAAGTCAAATTTATAGTATCGTGTTTATGGTATCATGAGAAATTATCTAAGATGAATAGAAAGCTTTTTAATTAACAGAAAACAGAGGGAGATTCTCGGCAACACTGTCTCAGATTGGCTACCAGTTATCAGTGGTGTACTAAGGGATCAGTTTTAGGACCGCTGATGTTTTTGATTTTCATTAAGGATTTACCAGATCAAGTCAAAAACCCAATCAAACTTTACGCGGGTGATAGTAAAATAATAAACAATATAAAAAATCTGAATGTTTTAATAAGCTTTCAAAATGATATAATAGCAATATAATGTTTCAATAAGCCTTCAAAATGATATAAGCAATATAATTGCATGGTCATCTCTCTGGCTCACAAAATTTAATTATAAAAAATCCAAATGCTACATTTATAATGACTGATATTGATTGCAATTACAATTACACTATGTAACACAGAAGCTGAACATGATTTAGGTATAATGGTTCAATAAGATCAAAAATGGCACTCACAAGTTGATTCAGTAACTAGCAAACAGAATGTTAGGTATTATAAAAAGAACATTTAAATATTGAGATGTAAACATAATAAAAAAGCTCCATACAACATTCATATGTCCACATTTTGAGTTTGCGGTCCAGGGATGTTCTCCATTCCTACAACAAAAGATAGACAAAATTGAGATGATCCAAAAAAGAGCAACCAAACTAGCACCTACAATTAAAAAATTACCTTATGAAGCTAGGTTAAATATTATGCAGTTAACGACACTAGAAAAATGTAGAGATCTTATTCAACATTTTAAAATTCAACATGACCATGATAAAATAAATTTACAAACAATAATCAAAATACATCAAATGAAGTTCCGTATTTACAATAACACAAATTCAAAATGAAAAACTTTTTTTTGCAGAAATACCTTCAGGTATCACTTTTTCCAAAATCGAGTTGTAAATGCATGGAATAACTTGCCATCTGAAATAGTAGAAGCTGCTTCAATAAATAATTTCAAAAAACTAGACAAATCTGAATTTTGCAGAAACTATTTGTTAAAACATAAAAAAAATTAACTGAGCAGTTACAGTGCAATATCTACTGTTATTGCACTTTGTAACTGTTAACATCAGTTGTTACAGCTATACCTTATTATTATAGTTTTGCTTGCACCCTTCAAGAAACATTGTGAGCAAATGCTAATTTTGCATTAACATAAATTTCAGCTAATCTAAGCTTGTCTCTATCCAACTCTATTACAATTTCTAAAAGTTTTTTGATGCTTCATATAGTTTTGTTCAAAATTTGTATTTGAAAAGTTTCTCAATTACGAAAACAACTAAAAAAGTTTTTTTGTAATTGATAAATTTGGATTCTTTCACAATTTGCACTTCAAAATCACATTCTTTGCAAAGCATTATATTTCTATATATTGACAAATTTTTTAGGCAACTCAATCTCAATATTATTATAACATAATTTTTTGTCATAGCAAATCATTTTCCTATCCCACTTTTTGTTTTGCAAAGAAAATCCTTTTTTCTGTAGGGTAATCACCCTAATACAAATTTTTTTTTTTTTTATATTTATCAGAATATTTATATATATATATATATATATATATATATATATATATATATATATATATATATATATATATATATATATATATATATATAAATTAAATATATAAAAAAGTTTTATGTTTATCAAATATAAAAATATATATTTTGCCTGCTGAAGTTTATATTCCTTGGTTTAAAAAAAGTGTAAACCAGTTTAGGGGAGTGTAGGCACAAAAGCAAAGCTCTTTATTCTTCCCAAGGCTTATATATATATATATATATATATATATATATATATATATATATATATATATATATATATATATATATATATATATATATATATATATATATATATTAGGGTGGTCCAAAATTATAAATTATTGAAATTCATTTTTTCACAAGGCTGCCTTTGTTCCTATTAATATTTGCAATATTGTAGCCAAATTTGAAGCAAATCTGATAATATTTAGGGGTTGCTATAAATTTTGACTTTTTTAACACTATGATAAAAAATCAAAAAATTTAAGTTTACACTATTATTTAATATCAAATTTAAAAATTAAAGAAGCTAAAAATTTAAATTAGATAAATATGAATGCTTGCAAAGTATCTAATGATTATAGATCATCTGATCAATTTTCATTAAAGTGTTTCAATGTTTTGTAATTTTTAAACAAAAATGTAATATCAAGCAAGAATATTGTGAATTTGTTGAAAAATCTATGTTTATTAATCAACAATTTTGTCATCTTTCGCCAACATGGCTGCCTTGGATGAAGTAGGGTATAGCTGGTGGTGACCTTTAACAAAACAAAGTAGGAACTGGTTTTGTTCTTTATCCTTTGTAATGGATTCGTTGTACTGTCGAATTAATGCAATTCCACATTCCACGCTGTCATTAACAACTTTCATTTTTTGGAATCTCTCTGCCAACTTCTGATATGATTCATTGTCTTCCCAATATTTAGGATCTTTTGAAATGAAGTTTTTGGCCTCTTCTCTACCTGTACTGCTCAACAACTCGAATAAACTATTGGTTCTCATAGTCACAAATGTCTCTAGTCTGTTGAAGTCGGTATTTTTGGAATCTACTCTCTTTAGTGCTAGAGTTGTTTTGGGCAGTTGGAGGTTAACAACCATGGCCCTCTTCACATCCAGATCAACCCGACTATCAAAAAATGCCAGAACTATAAGATGTTGTGTGAAGAACCAAAGGTGTCGAAAAAATGCAGTAAAAGCTGCAGCGGCAATTTTGCGGTTTGGATACTTTTGGAACTGTTTCAGCATTTGAGCATCATTAAACAGAGCATTTGCAGGCAGAGGAGCTTTGTGCCAAAAATGTCCATAAATTAATGCCACAAACAATGCAAGCTCTACTAGATCTTTTTTCTCTTGAACAGTCAGAATAAGCTAATCTTGAAATAGTACCATTTTCAGAGCATAGATGGTCTTTTGTCGATGGCTTTGGTTTAAAACGCTACCATTTCCTTTTGAAAGACTTCAATATCTCCAATAAAGAGCTCATCTTTAGCTGGAGAGAATCTCCCTTGCTGAATATGGCCACTTCTTTTGAAACTGTTTGAACAAGCCAACCTCAGGTCCCCCTGTTCCACCAAAGAGAGCTGTAATGACATTGCTCAGAACAACCTCCAGAACATGGTGGTGGCAACCAATACTTACAAGCTCACGACCAACTGCTTCCTCGATTAGAACACATGCTCCTTTGTGAATGCCTGTGTTGGATGATGTTGTGTCAAATTTTTCCAATCATCCAAAATTTTATGCAAGCTGCTGCTTGTTCCACTCCTGTTCCTCTTCCAATTTTTGGAACCGCTAGCAATTTCTCCAAACCATTTCCAGTTACAATCACTGCAACACGGTCCACAGTTTCTTTTGAACAAGTAATACCAGGAAGCAGTTTCCCATCCCAGTGTAGAAACAATGGAAATTTTTTTTGTCATTCTGAGTAATGTGTTTACGAGTAGACATTCGAGATCTTCTGATTGTACTTCAAGACAGACTTAAGTTTGCAAGAGGATGTCGTATTGCTTTAACCACTGAAGCAATAACAAACATAGCTTTGCGATCTGGAAGGTTAACTCTGTCCTAAGCTCCAGCAACTTCTGGGCTTGACACAATACTTTTCAGACGCTTTGGCTTTGGTTTAGAAGAAATAGATTGCAATGCAGAAGACAGAATCTCAAAACTCGGGTCATCATCACTGCCTTGACTGTCTTCTGAGCTGCTGATGTTGGCTGAGACAGGACCACTAGAGTGTTGCTGTTTTGATAACTTTGCATCAAATCCTTGATCTCGAGCTCTCTCTCTCTCTGGCTTCCTTTGCCAGTAGGTTCATATCAAACTCTGGCCATGCTGCAGCTGGTAACATCTTCTCGTTGCATTGCAAGAAATTGCCTGTCTTCAGCAATGGTTATTGTCTCCATTGCGGTTTTAGTTGCAAAGTCAAAAAACTCATAAAGTGTGTCCTTGAATATCTGTTCTTTAATTCTACAGCTTTCTTGGTCTGTAGCTCGATTCTTTTTTAGAAGCTGAAATATTTTTTCACCAGAATCAATTTCTTTGTGTTAGGATTCTTGCCTTATTCCAGCCAACAATCAGTTCTTGAATTGTATGATGAATGCTCTCCTTTATTGTGAGATGCTCTTCCAGATGATGAAAGAGGAGACAACGGAGGACATCTCCATTTGTTGCCAATCTTGATGATAAGAGCTGCTTAGATGCCTTCCCAATGAGCCATACCTCTGCAGAGCTTCTTGTAGTACCTGCCATAAGTGGTGATGAATCTGTTGATATAAGAATATTAGGTATATAAAAATAAAATTATTTGTTACCGGAAATAAAAATAATAATCATTATTAATTGTTTATTAAAATACTGCAGACATGTGCCTATTACAAGTTGGGCACCAAACTAAAAAATATAGATATATAAGTGAATTCATATAGCATCTGCTTTTCAGCAAGCATTAATTTATTTACCAGTGTTGAGATAGATGTTCAATTATGCAAAAATTACACAAAAATTTGTATAAATTCTTAAAAATTGAGTATTATCAAAAAAATGATGAAATCATAGCGACCTCTAAAACTGTTCAGATTGGTCCAATTTTTTGTATGGTTATTCTCTAAGCATAGTCGAACAAAATTAGGCTTGTGGAGAGAATGTAGACATATTTTGAATTTTTACTACACAAATCTGGACCACCCTAATACATATATATATATATATATATATATATATATATATATATATATATATATATATATATATATATATATATATATATATATATATATATATATATATATATATATATATATATATGTATATACATATATATATATATATATATATATATATATATATATATATATATATATATATATATATATATATATATTTATATTTATAACTCCTAACTGGTTGTCAGAAAGTTTTTCCGTATTTTGGTGACACAAAAAAAAAAAATTTAAATGCAATGCCGGAATTTTTTTTTTAATTTAATTGATAGACTGCCTGCCCCAGCCAAACCCTCAGTCGATTTAGCAGCACTCTACTGCGAGTCAGGCTATTTGTCAGTCGATGTAGCAGCACTCCATTGTGAGTCAGGCTATATGTCAGTCAATGTAGCAGCACTCCGCTGCAAGTCAGGCTATAAGATAGTCGATGTAGCAACACTCCGAGCATGATTTACGCCACTTTCAATTACTTTTGACTTTCGCTCAACATTTCCCTGTTGTCAGAAAGTTAAAACCATTAATTTAATTACAAATTATTCATTTTTTAAAATATATATATATATATATATATATATATATATATATATATATATATATATATATATATATATATATATATATATATATATATATATATATATATGCCTCGTCCCTAGTAGTACTGGATTTTTAGATGTTTGACTTTTGACACTTACAGGCATTGTGCAAATTCCAAACTTTTGTATGTTTATGCTTATATCAAAAAAGAATATTTTGCAAAGAATTGGGGTGAGCTTGGGAACAAAAAAATCCTAATTTTTGGGCCCACCCAGCCAGAGTTAATAAAATATTTTCTTTACTATTTTTATCTGAATTCATATTCATCAACAAATTTCAAATTTCATGCAATAATCTCTTAGTGTTCAGTTTTTATGACCCTGCAATGTTTACAGCTCCCTCAAATTTAAGGGGGGTTAAAACTTTATATGATCATAGTTTTTTAAAAATACAAGATTATTGCATGAAATTTGAAATATAGGCTGATTGTATATGGCTAGATTCACATGGTAATGAAGTAAGTAATGAGTAAAAAAGTAAATGAGTAAAACATTGATAAAATAAAAATAATAATAATGCATACATATATATATATATATATATATATATATATATATATATATATATATATATATATATATATGCATCAACCTTCGGAATTAGGGTCGACATTCGGCAATGCCAACCTAAAAGTGTTTGAGGTCAAACACTTATTATATATTAAAATTGCCAACCTCATTTCAATGTTTTTTGGTAAGACCTTTATATCAAATTTTTTTTGCCGAACTGATGCCGACCTATAAAAGATTGAGGTCAGCAAGTTATTGCTGACCTCAATTTTCCTAATTCCGAGGGTTGATATATATATATATATATATACATACATATATATATGCATACATATATATATATATATATATATATATATATATATATATATATATATATATATATATATATATATATATATATATATATATATATATATATAGATAGATAGATATAGATATAGATATAGATATATATATATGTATATATATATATATATATGCATATGTATATATATATGTGTGTGTGTGTGTGTGTATATATATATATATATATATATATATATATATATATATATATATATATATATCTATTGGGCTTAAATTTTTTATTCTTTTAACTGTTTCTGCCACTCATCTTTATTACTAGTGCTTTAACACTTTTCACATTACAAGTTTTCCAAAAACTTTACAAAAAAATTTACAAATTGATGGTACCAATAACTTCATATTTTTTAATGGATGGATGATTTTTAAATGTAACAATGCTTTCATCATAGAGAACTTGTATACAAGTGCTAACTTTCTGCTTTTCTCGATTAGTTTTGGTGAGATGTTTTAAAAGCTTACCAGATTCTAACTCATAAAGATTTATTAAATTACTCTATTTTGCTACATGTTTATCACCATCAAACTCAAAAACTAATTCACCATTTTCTTCAGTTAACTAATTATTATGAACATGTTTCATGATGTGAAAAAAATCAAACAACAAAAATGTGTTTTTCATTATCACCAATGTTTTTCTTCAATTTAAAATTTCATTTTAAAACTTTTGATTTACATTATTTCCATCTGCAATAATTTTTTAGTTTTGCATATATAATAATTGACAACAGTTTAGCATTGGGTTGGTTGTTAATTGTATCAATTATTTGCATTGTTTAAAAAGAAAATCTAAATCTAAGTGACTAAATTGGAATCATTTTTACTAGAAACTCTGGTCCACCAAGTAAACAATTTACCATTATAGAATACAGGGTTGATCAGCAGAATTTCCAAACAATACACCTCCATGATAAATTAATGTGGATTTAGTATAGTATAATCTGGATTTTATATAGATATAATATACAACCAGCAATATAAATTTGCATTATGTATTTTCAATACTCATAACATTTTTCAAAAGTTCTTTTAAAGTGATTCTCCTCAAAGTTCTAATACTTGGTAATTTATAGTCATTAGAAATGTGGCTGCACATAGACCTTTAAATAGCAAAATATTCAAATGCTGGAGTAATTATATAACGAGAATAAGTAAATTCAACAACTTTTTTTTTGAGACATATGTTCAAGTTTTTTTTATGGTAGATCTTTATTTTTTAAGTAATGTATGATCTCATCAAAAACCATGGTGATGTCTTACTAATAGTAGAATGGGAGTACTGCATATTGCGTTTCTTATACTGGATGATAACAATTTTGTTGTTCTGGGTTTGGGAGGAGGCATGGCACATAACATTTTTGAGGCATAATTGATAATTTTTTATTAGATAAATATAATTTATATAAATATTAACCTTAAACAGCTAATTTTTAAGTTGCTGAGTAAAAAAAAGTACATAGGTGTTTAAAAATGACTATTTGCTGTTGAGTAAAGTGACTATTTGCTGTTGAGTAAAACATTGAAAAATAAAAATAATTCATTACCATGTGAATCTAGCCATATACAATCTGCCTCCAGTCAAAAGATATTTTGTTGCACTGTCAAGGCAATACAATATCTTTTGCAAAGATAATGTATTGATTTGACAGTGAAATGCAAAGAAGCAGAAAAACAGGCTAAAAACAGGATTTAATAATTTACAGTTTAGTAATTAAACCTTAAATGAGATACTTGTATAGTTAAGATAATAGTTTTTTAGAGTTATACTGCACTTTTTTTTCTCACTCGAAGTCAGTTGTATGCATTTTGCTTTGTTGTTGTTACTTTTTTTGTTTTGTTTTTTTGTATTTTTACTAGTTTTATTATAGTTTGATTTGATATATTTCTTTACTCTCGAGTGAAGAAGTGTACTTTGCTCCATGTCCTGCTGCCTTGTAGGATATGCCTTTTTAGGCAAAGGCTAGGAGATGCCAACTCCGATTTAAAACACCCCCTGCCTTGGGGCTCTTGGTTGAGTAAAGGCTAGAGATGGTGTCTCGATAAAAATACTCATCTTGGGCTGATGTTAAATGCACCCGGCTACTGTCTTGTAGAAGGCCTCCTAGGCAAAGACTTAAGGGGTAAACAGATTCTATCTGTTGACCAGCCTCGCACCCCTTCTTCATCTATTAGGCTGGCGCAGATGTATTTTTAATACATTGTTTCCAGTTTAGGATGTTGAATGCTGGATCTTCTTGACTCAATGCATGGGTTTGCTTGTGTCACTGTTTTTATAACTAGGCAACTCATTCTATTATCTCCTAATGAGGGTACAGCTCTAAAACTCAGTTTTATGGTTCTGAGGCCGGCTGGTAGTCAGGTTTCCCGAACTCAGTGGTAGCTCTCAGAGAGGCTGATTCCATCAACAGCTGAAAAATATCAAAGTATTAACAGTGCCATGTTGCGCATGGATGGTGTCCCTGTTTGTACTTTTGGTGTGCATTGCGGAGGCCACATTTGGAGCCCTTTGTTACGGCTTAGGGTTTATTAGTAGTAATGAGGCAATTGCTTGGGCTATTAGACAGTGTTCTGATTACTATTTATGCTTTAAGTCAAGTTCTTCATCAAATTTAAAGATAAATAAAGTACCAAAAACTATAAAACACAAAAAGCCAGCATCATCACCAAGTTCTCTAGATCTATCATTTAGTAATATTCGTGGTCTTCGAAGTAACTTTTCTTCTGTTGAGTCTTATCTCTTGCAAAGTTCACCAGACCTACTTGCTCTTTGTGAGACTAATTTGAGTTCGGCTGTCTCATCTTGTGATCTTAGTGTTGATGGTTATCTTCCTCTGATTCGTAAAGACTCCAATAGTCACATGCTTGGCCTGGGCATTTACATTCGTAAGAATTCACCTGTTTGTCGTGAAACTAGGTTTGAATCCACAGACTATTCTTTCATGTGCTTTCGTTTAGCACCACTTCACTCTATTGCCTTTCTCTTTGTTCTATATCGCTCTCCTTCATCTCAAGACTGCACTCTTTTTGATGTTATTTCTGATCATATTGACCAAGCCCTCTCTCTTTATCCATCAGCTAATATAGTTGTTGTCGGTGACTTTAATGCTCACCACTCTGAATGGCTTGGCTCTAGTATCATTGACTCTGCAGGCATTAAAGCCCACAACTTTTGCCTTTCTCAATCCCTAACTCAAATAGTCAACTTTCCAACTCGCTTTCCTGACAACCCTAATCATTTACCTTCTCTACTCGACTTATGTCTTGTTTCTGATCCTAGTCAGTGCTCAGTTTCTCCGCATTCACCCTTAGGTTCTTCTGATCACAGTTTGATCTCTCTAAAACTAATATCTCATTCTCCTTCATCACCTGAATCCCCCTATTACCGAACCTCTTTCAACTACAATAAAGCTGACTGGGATTCTTTCCGTGACTTTCTTCGTGATGGCCCTTGGGTAGAAATCTTTCAACTTCCTGTCGACAAATGTGCTTCTTACATAACTTCGTGGATTCAGGCTGGCATGGAATCTTTTATTCCCTCTTGACGATTCCAGGTCAAGTCTCACTCTCCTCCATGGTTTTCCTCGCACTGTGCTGCTGCGATTGCCAATCGAAACCGTTACTTCCATATTTATCAGCAAAACTATTCTCCAGAAAACAGACGTCTGTTTATTACTGCTCGAAACAACTGTAAAAAGGTTTTGTCTAACGCCAAAACCCGCTATTCTCAGGTCATGAAATCTCGTATCTCATCTCAAAAATTAGGCTCTCGTGACTTCTGGAGAATCTTTAATAATATCAATAATAAGGGCAAATCTATAATTCCACCTCTCTTGTATGGTTCAGACTTTGTCACCTCACCTAAAGACAAAGCTGAATTGTTTGCCAAAAACTTTTCATCAATATCATCTCTTGATTCCACTAATTGCGTTCTACCTGATATTGCCAACAAACAGGTTGATCCTTTGCTTGACATTCATATCACTCCAGCATCTGTATCTAAAGTGATTTCCTGCTTAGATTCTTCTACAGCTTGTGGCCCGGACAACATACCTGTTATTGTTTTGCAGAAGTGTTCTCCGGAGCTGTCGTCTATACTCTCAAAACTATTCAACAACTGCTTATCAGAGTTGATAAGCAGTTGTTGAAATCTTGTTTTCCAGCCTGCTGGAAAGCCGCATCTGTTATCCCTATCTTCAAAAATTCTGGGGAGCGATCTGATTCGTCTAACTACCGTCCCATAAGTCTTCTTCCTATCATAAGCAAGGTTTTTGAATCTTTAATTAACAAACACTTAATTTCTCATCTTGAATCTAATAACTTATTTTCTGACCATCAATATGGATTTCGATCTTCTCGTTCTACAGCTGATTTGCTAACAGTAATAACTGACAGGTTTTATCGTGCATTAGATGAAGGTGGAGAGGTTAAGGCCATCGCTCTTGACATTTCAAAAGCTTTTGATAAAGTTTGGCATGCTGGTCTTCTCCATAAGCTTTCTTCTTATGGTGTATCCGGCAACATCTTTAAGATCATTGAATCCTTCCTTTCCAATCGTAGCATAAAAGTTGTCCTCGATGGACAACACTCTTCTTCTTATTCTGTAACTTCAGGGGTTCCTCAAGGTTCTATCCTTGGCCCTATACTCTTTTTAATTTACATTAACGATCTTCCAGATATTCTCACATCTAAGGTGGCATTGTTTGCTGATGATACTACCATTTATTCTTGTCGTGATAAGAAACCATCACCCTCTGATTGCTTGGAGGGGGCATTTGAACTTGAAAAGGATCTCACTTCTGCTACAGCATGGGGCTCACAGTGGCTGGTGAACTTTAATTCAGATAAAACTCAATTTTTTTCAGCCAATCGTTATCGCAATAATTTAGATCTTCCTATATTTATGAACGGTGATGTACTCGATGAGTCACCTACTCTTCATCTTCTAGGATTAACTCTTACTTCCAATCTTTCTTGGAAACCATATATCAAAACAGTTGCAAAATTAGCATCTGCTAAGGTTGCATCTCTTTATCGAGCTCGTCACTTTCTTACTTCGGATTCTATTCTCTATCTCTATAAATCTCAAATCCGGCCTTGTATGGAATACTGTTGCCATATCTGGGGCGGATCTTCTAATGATGCCCTTTCTCTTTTAGACAAGGTGCAAAAACGCATTGTAAACATAGTTGGACCTGCTCTTGCAGCCAACCTCCAACCATTATCACATCGTCGTAATGTTGCTTCTCTTTCTCTTTTCTACAAATACTATAATGGGCACTGCTCTAAAGAGCTAGCGTCTCTTGTGCCATCTACTAAAATTCATTCTCGTGTTACTCGTCATTCAATTAAGTGTCATCCTTTTTCTGTGACTGTTCCTAAGTGCTCCAAAAGCGCTTATTCGTCTAGTTTTTTTCCTCGAACATCAGTTCTTTGGAATTCGCTTCCTTCATCTTGCTTTCCTGATTCATATAATTTGCAATCTTTTAAGTCGTCCATCAATCGTTATCTTGCTCTACAATCTTCATCTTGCTCTACAATCTTCATCTTTTCTCTTACAGTAACTTCCAACTTTAATTAGTGGCTGCTTGCAGCCTTGTTGGAAGCGAAGATGTTTAAAAAAAAAAAAAAAAAAAAAAGAAGTGTACTTCCTATCATCAATATATCTGTTATGCCTATGGTGTTATATATATTTGTCTCATATATAGTTCTTATTTATATAGTTATTGTGTTAACTTACCTTTAATTTACTATATATGTATGTTTGTGTTCTGTCTAAATCTCTGGCATGGTGTTTACTCACCCATAAGTTACTACATTTATGTTTGTGTCTTATGTTGTGCTTAAATCTCTGATGAAATGTGAGCTCATTTACTAACTAGTGACTCCAACTATACAACTTATGCTCTATATAATCTCTAGTATTCTTTTAGATGTAATGTTTTTTCTAATTCTTTTTCCTAATGCCAAAATATTCCCATCAATATTATAAAGTACTTCTTACAGGAAGTAACATCTTTAAACTACTGCAGGTCAGGTTAGGTAAGGTTCAAGATCATCACAATCACCCTGCTACTGGTATCATGTAACCCAGTTCTCCATGCCCTGCTGCCGTGTAGGGTTTGCTAGGCAAAGGCTAGGAGAAATAAACTCAGACTTGAAATTCCCCTGCCTTAGGGCTCTTGGTTAAGTAAAGGTTAAAGATGGTGTCTATAAAAGTACTCATCATAGACAGATCTTAACTACATCCAGCTAAAACTCCCCTCCTTTGGGGCTCTTTGTTGAGTAAAGGCTAGAGATGCTTAAAAAAAATACTTATTTTAGATAGATGTTGTCATACCATCCAGCTATGTATGTAGCAGGCCTCCCAGGCAAAGACAAAGGGGTAAGTAGAATAATTTTGTTGACCAACGTCGAACCCCTTCTTCATCTATTAGGCTGGCATAGATGTAAACCTGTGTTCAATTGTTTCCTGCCTAGGATGATGAATGCTGGATCTTCTTGACTTTTCTCATAGATTTTTGCTTGTGCTTCCTTGATAGTGGCTATGCAACTCTTTCTGTTATCTCCTAATGAGAGTACAGCTTTAAAACTCAGTTTAATGGTTCTGAGGCCAGCTGGTAGTAAGGTTTCCCGAACTCTGTGTTAGCTCCTAGAGAGGCTGATTCCGTCAACAGCTGTAAAAATCAGATTAATAACAGTGTCATGTTGCGCATGGATAGTGTCCCTGTTAATGCTATTGGTGTGCATCGTCAATTGAAGTTTTCATAATTATCAATGTTTAAATTTTTATCTTAGTAATAATTCTTTATGACTAAATTTGTATATAAATAAACAGATAAAGAGAAAGAGCTGCGTCGATTTGATCTAAAATTACATCTAAAGAAGAAGGAAAATGAAAAAGAACGTAGTAAGGTGATTGAGTGAACTGGGGCTAACCAGAAACATATAAAAGAATGATCAGAGAGTTCAAACTTTTATTTTTGACAAAAAGGTAAATTGATGCGTAAGTATACGTCCAAGCCAAGCATGTGACTATTGGAGTCATTGCTACTCAAAGGATAGTAGCCATCAATACTTAAACATATAGAAAAAACCTTATTCGAATTAGTCTCACAAGCAAGCAAGTCTGATTAATTTTGCAAGAGTATGGAATAAACTGGTGGAAAGTTATTTTAAAGACCACAAATATTTGTGGGAGATATATTGAAGCAGTTAGGTGTTAGTGATGGTTTTTTATGTTCAGCATTTTTTGGTTATTTATGGGTGAGCTAACACTGTGACTAAGACATTTCTAACTATTTCAGATAAAAATAGATACCACAGTAGACAAGACAGATATTATAGTATTGATAACAAAAAGTACACTTCTTCTAGCTTTTGCTTAGAAAGCAAATACTAAAAGGCAGCAGGACATGGAACAGGTTGCACTGGATTACATGTTAAAGATAATATGGTCCAAACTACACAATAGTTTGGACCCGTATATCAAGTATAATAAATAAAGATAATTCACCTGAAATTGTACTTAAATAAAAAATTTTGAAAAAAGTTATACAAAAACATATTATCGCACACCTAATTAATAACAATTTACTAAGTCTGCAACAACATGGATTTTGCCTAGGTCATTCATGCTTAACTAACTTATGTTTAACAAATCAAAATATGTTTTTTATGTTTTTTTTCAACAACAATCTCTCATCCAAAACAATGGTATTATAAGAACAGGAATCTTTAAATTTTTTTTTGTTAAAAAATTTAGGTATTATAGATATATATATTTGAACACTTTTCCTTGTGACAAAATGGAATTGCATTTTATGAAAAAATATCCCACCATCTTTCTTACCAATATTTCATTTTATGACCATAAAGACACAAGACCTCAGACTATTGTTTCAGAATTATCGTTTTTAATCACTACTATAGATCTTTCCTATCTATACATTTTTTCTATCTATACCTATCCAGGCCTTGTTTTAAAGCATAAAGTGGCGCGCCATTTACATACGTGTTGAGCATTAAATTTAAAATGCATTCAGCATAAGCCATTTTATTTCAGTTAAACCACTTTTTATCAATTTTTAATATTTAAACAAGTCTAAAGATATTATTTTAAGCGGTAAGATAAAAGAAGTAATTAACTTTATAAAAACCACTTATGAAGTTTGAATGATAGTTATGTAAAAAATTTTGAATGACTATTACATTGGATATTAGCGCTAATTACAAGTGTTGAGAAAGTTTACAAAATTATTTATTTATAAAAACTTTTTATAATTTTACAAAATTTTAACGCTATTTACAAACAATTTTTTTATTTTTATTAACTTTTTCCATCAAAAATTGTTAAGCAAAAGAAAAAAAAAGATTTTACATGGCGCGTAAAAAAATTAATCATAAAGGAAATTTAATAATTTAATAAAAATTTTAATGTCTTGCAATTGCAAGAATATTTATTTAGTCTTTTCTATAGCAAACAATAACAAAAATAATTACCACATTTAAAATATATATATGTTAGTTAAAAAATAGTACCCTTTAAGTTTTATTCTATATTAGCGCCACTTTTGATATTTTAATTTTATGTTTGTTTGTTTTGTTATAATGGTTGTTTTTATCCCAAAAAAACATTAGTTATTAAACTTTAAATGACATCTTATAAAGTTTTTTTTAAATTAAATAAAAAACTGCTATGGATAAAACTCTATTATTAGCTTTCAAAATAATATTTCAAGGGAATTTAGATCATTATCAAGAATAACATAATTAAGTGTAAATATATTTAATAACGATCTAAACTCCATCATAAATAAAGTATTGAAAAATTATATCTGTAGAAAAAGTTTTTCATTTAATTTTAAAATATTGGATGTTTTCACATGGGATTGCCGATTACTGTATTTAACCACAACTTAAGAAACCTAAGAGAAAAAATCTTAAGCAGACTTTTTTAATAGATTTTTTTGTCAAATGTTGAAATAAGATTTGCATTTTTTTAATTAAAACTTTTGAAATATACAAATGACTTTCTCCTAATTTCTTGATAATTATTTATATTAAATTTTTGTATCTTGAAACAAGGAAAATTATTTTATTCATCGTTATTTTCTTATTATGCTTCATATCTTCTCCATTTTTATTCTTTACATAAACTATATATACATTTTTAATTTATTGTGAAAAGATACAAAATATTGGAAGACAATTTAAAAGTTTTATTGTTTATAAAAAGAAAATTTAAATTTATTTTTTTTAAATTTTATACCATTAAGAAAATAATCTTAGAAATTATATAAAGTTTAGTAAATTTATATAAATATAGAATAATTTTTTATCATTTAAAAAGTATTTGTATTTTTTTATGTTAAATTTGTTTGTTAATTTTATGTTAAATTTGATTTTATAAAAGCAATACTTTCAATAACAATTGTGTTTTTAATGAAATTTTATTATTGAAAATTCCAGAAATATTTCTGGTCTTTAAATTTTTAGTATCTTGAAAAACCAATGAATCTTATATAAGACAAAGTGTAAATCTTATATAAGACAAGGTGTAAAGGTCTCTAACTACTTAGAAAGTTGCCCAGCAAGTAATAAGGAAAAAACTCGACGCCAAGTTTTTTCTTCATTACTTGCTTGCACCTGAACAATATTCATTAATGTTCAATATTCATCAATGTTTTATTACGCTTTTAATTTATTTTATCATTGTTATCTGTTGTTCATATATATGATTTGAAGACCTTCTCAATGCTATTGAGGCATAGCTAAATGAGAAAGAAAATCTTTCAGTTGTTTGAATTCTTGATAGTCTATGGGACGAAAATGCTTTTTATTAGCAAAAAGTTTATAGTTATTCTTATTATAACATTTAGTGCTTGTTTTTTATTCACCTTGTTGATTTTACAAATTTTGATACTTTTTATATTACACTAAAATTGTGTAATTGCAAAATCAAATTATTTTAATATTACAAAATATTATTCATAAAAAAACATGCAATCAACTGAATTACAAAATTCAGTTGATTGCATTTTTTTATAAAATTACAAATTTAACCACAGTCAAGTCAATTTTGTTGAACAAATAATAAATGTTTTTTTTTTTTTTTTAGTGTTAAATGAGTCAGGATAACAACATCAGTTTTTACCATGTCTAATAACATCTGTCCAACAACATCTGTAATTACAATGAAGTATAATAACATCTGTCCAACAACATCTGAAATTTCATTGATGTCTAACATCATCTGTGCAAAAATTAAATGAGTTATACAGATGTAGTTACATCTTTTAAATTATCTATGTATAACAATATCTGCACAACTACATCTGGAAATTCTACTGATGTAGTTACATCTTTTAAATTATCAAAGTGTAATAACATCTGTGCAACTACATCTGTGAATTCTTCAGGTAGAGTTACATCTTTTAGATTATCAAAGTGTAATAATATATGTGCAACTACATCTGTGGATTTTTGAAAATATTAACTAATAATGCATTATTTTAACCATATGAAGTTACATATAGGAATTTTTTCAGATGTACTTGCATCTGGGAAAAAATATTAACTTATAACGCAATAAATTTTAACCAGATGTTGTTACATATAGGAATTATTTCAGATGTAACTACATCTGGAGAAAATTCTTCCAAATGTTATTGGACTTAGAGAAAAATTACTAGATGTAGTTACATCTTCCTAAAGATGTTATTAGGGGTCGTTGAATTTTCAGATAATATTGGACAGATGTTGATAGAGTAAAAAAATAATAGAGATGATCTTGGACAAAAGCGTACAGATGATATTAGACTACTCCACAGATGTTGTTGGACAGATGTAGTAATCTTTTGCCTGTTGAATTGCTTGTATAATTTCTAAAATGAATAACAGTTCATTAGTTATGTTAATTTTAATTTAGAAAAAGTTATCATTTGAAACCATAGATCTTTTTGTATTGTCTGTATCCTATTGACAATACAAAGACAAATGACAAATGAATCATAAGAAAAACTTATTTAGACGAATGAATCTTAAGAAAAACTCATTATATTTAAGATGATATAAACTAATTTAAAAAAAAACTATTATTAAAAAATGATTATAAAAAGACATATATATTATAACTTATATATATTCAAAAAGAACATTTTCAATTATTTTCCTATTTATTTACAATTTGCATAAAAATTCAAATAAAGTTTGCATAAATTTGAACTAAATTTTAAAATTTAAATTAAATTTAAATTAGAATTAAATCAAAATTTATATTAAATTAAAATTTAACTAAATTTAAGTTAAATTCCAATTTAAATTAAATTACAACATAAATTAAATTAAATTTTAAAGGTTTAGCGTCTTTTGTTTTTAAAACAAAAAAAACGCAAATATTATTTAGACAAACCTAATAACAGTTGTTAGAACATTCTTGATAGTCTATGGGACGAAAAATTCTATGGCTAAAAAACCTAATAACAGTTAGATTGTTTTTATTTTGATAACAGTTTTATTATTTTGTTTTTTCAACGATATATAAAAAAAACTAAATAATAATTTTCTTCAGAATTTGAATCAGCAGAAACTCTTTTGAACTCAGAAGTTTTTATGTTGCTGGAACACAGAAAAGCTCAAAATGAAAGTGTAGATGATGAACAAGAAATGAGTGATGTCTTCATGAAAACCTTAAATTATACACAACGTTTTAGTCGGTTTAAAAATCGAGAAACTATTGCTCAAGTAAGAGGGTAAGCTTTTCTTAGTTTCATTATAAAAATTATTTGACAATTCTTGCATGGTTATTAACATCAATAAAGTATTTTAAGTAAATTAAAAAAAAAATTTAATAAAAGTTTTTAATTTGGTTAGTATTTTTGATACTTTCATTTCCTTAAAAGCAATCCAAGATTATAGAAGAAAGTACTGTAGTGTGCAGTGAACAATTTGTTTCTCAGCACAACAATTTTGTTGCAGGTGAATAAGTAAAAGGTATTGTCTGGCGCTAAGTTTATTTTTCTAGTTAATCTAAGACCAATAAACCTTATTTACATTTTTTTTTTTTTTAAATTCTTGTTGAAATTTTTGAATAAATATTTCAACAAGAAATATGAATAATAACAACCGTACAGCATTTATGGCATTTGAAGGTTAATTATTTTATTAAAAAGATCCTGCTTCTGTTGCTAACTCTCATATTACCTTCTTATGAAAACCCATGTTCTCAGGTCATGACCCCATTATCAAAATCTCCCCATGGGTTCGTTAAATTTTCCTGTTACCCTGTTTGCACAAATATTTCAATAAAGTAGTATGTGTAATACTATGTAATAAAGACAAACTGAGTGTTAAATTAATATTCTATTCATTTTTTCTCAAATATTTTAATTTAGCATACAAATTTTTTCACTGAATTTTAACTTATGTTTTTCTAAATTGCTATGTTTTTGCTTAACATATTCTCCCAATAATGAATGACTTTATTCTTTATCAAAAAAACATATTAGATAGTTCACTAATAGATTAAGTAATGTTTACTTTCTGAAAGATTGTGAAGTATATGATTGATAACATTTGTAAACAAAGTATTGATTAATGAAAAGTCTTCTAACTTTTATGTCAAATATTTCCTTATAGAAGAAAAAAACACTCCATACAATATTTTTTTAATTTTCCTTTTCTCTAAAAAATTTTAAAAATAAAGTGTTTTTATTTTCTAGAACTATTTGTTGGTGTTTTTAAATTTTATGTCTTTTCACGCCATATTTAGTTTTGTAAAATTTACAATAAAAGTCATAAAAAAATCAGATTGGAACAACCTTCTGATAACACATACAAAAATCAACTCTTCAATCCATACAAATATGACCTCAGAGAGTAGTTGCATATTAACATGAAGGGTTGTAATTACTAATATTGTAAGCAGTGAAAATATCTATTTGAATAGAATGGTGATTCCACATGATAATGATGTCTATAACTTTTATACTTAGTTCATGAACATTTTTATTAATCATGGAAAAATTTGTAAATAATAACTTTTGCAATTTTTTTATTATAAGTCTTATTTTAAATTCAAATATTTCATGGTCCATTAAACATGGAAATCTTTGGTTTTTATATTTATACAATTGGTTATTATTTTTAAACAATTGGTTATTATATTTATGCAATTAATTGGTTATTATACATAATATTTATGCAATTGGTTATTATACAGAATATTTATGCAATTGGTTATTAGGTCGGGTGGATTAAAAAAAAAATTAATGCAATTGCTTTTTTTTATTCACCCGGCCTATTATACAGAATTATTATGCAAATAATTGGTTATTATACAAAATATTTATGAAATCTATTAGTGGTTGTACATAGTATTAACACAATTGGTTATTATACAGAATATTTATACAATTGGTTATTATACAGAATATTTATAGAGTTGGTTATTATACAGAATATTTATGCAGTTAGTTATTATACAGAATATTTATGGAATGATCGTTATAAACAATACTGTTATAATCACTCAAGCTAACTGTTATAATCACTTTAGCTGACTGTTATAAACAATACTGTTGTAATCACTCAAGCTGATTGTTATAAACAATATTATAATTACTTAAGCTAACTGTTATAAACAATACTGTTATAATCACTTAGGCTGACTGTTATAAACATTACTGTTATAATCACTCAAGCTGACTGTTATAAGCAATAAAGATAAAAATAAAGTAGACATTGAAAATAGTTGTGAAAAGCTTTTGTACATCTGATAACAAACAATTAAAAAAAATTTTTAATGTGTGTTTTTTTTTTAATGTGTGACTAATAATGAGTTAAAAAATGTTTTTAGTTTCATAATGGAACAAATGCAATAATTATTCTAGGGGATTTAAATTTTGTGGTAAAATATTTGCGGGGTCTGATTTTTCATGATGAGGAGGGAGGGTTCTCAATTGAATATAATTGCTGGATATCACATATGCCTGAGACTTAATCAGTTTTTTGATTTGTTGCTTTATTATATCCAAGTCAATTTTTCATCAACTGTCAAATATTGTACATTTATGTATTGGTGTTTTTTTTTGTGTATCTTTTTTATGGTTTTTTTTCTTTTGGCAAAAAAAATAATTGGAAGAAAATTTAAAAAAATTGGTTGCAGTGAGCTGCAGGTATAACTAAGCTATTGATCCAATTGCTCTAAGGAGGCAACAGAAATAATGTTGAAAAATGAACTTGAGAATAGTGTCGAATATATTAAAAAAGCCTAATATTGCTAAAAAAGGAATAGTGTTGAAAATGAATTTAATGAATAGTTTCGAAAACAAAAAAAGTATTATTGTCGCAAATGAATTTAATGAATAATGTCAAAAACAAAAAAAGGAATAGTGTCGTAAATAGTTAATTTACGACACTATTACAATGCTATAAAGATAGGCTTACAAGTTTTGCCTATCTTTATAGCATACGGCTTTTATAGAAAAAAAGAGAAAAAAACAAAGAATAATGAAAGAAAAGATTGCTATCAAACCCCAAACCCTCAGTCGGTGTAACGACACTCCTTTGCAGCAGCAGGCTATAAGATAGTTGGTGTATGTACTGAAGCCCCCGGTAGCAGGCTATTTCAGTAGGACATCAGACATATTATCTAAACACACATTTATAGCTATTATTTTTTTATTTTTGTTACTATTCATTAAACTCTTTTAGGACATTATTCCTTTTTTCTATTTTCCACACTATTCATTAAATTCATTTGCAACACTACTCCTTTTTTTTTTGTTTTCGACACTAAACTCCTTTGCAACATTATTCCTCTTTTTATTTTTGACACTGTTCATTAAATTCATTTGCAACATTATTCCTTATTCTGTTATTTGATAATCAATAATGTGACAACTCATTCATTAAACTCCTTTGCAACATTATTCCTCTTTTTATTTTTGACACTGTTCATTAAATTCATTTGCAACATTATTCCTTATTCTGTTATTTGATAATCAATAATGTGATAATTTGGAACACTATTCCTTTTTCACATTTTCGACAATCAAATTTGTGACAATCAAAACTATTTGTTAAATTTACAGTCATTTAATTTTGTTGCATTTTTAGTTATTTAATTTTGTTGTTGTTATTATTTTTTAAAAATATTCAATAATGAGAAATTAAAGGTTTTTATTATTGACTTGGCCCACTCGGTCTTAAAAATGTTTCATGATCTTCCAATAACAGAATGTTGTTGCTAGATTATATTAACAAATTAATAAATTAATTATATAGAAATTAATAAAGTAGTTATTCCACAGAAGTGGTCACTCTTCAATAATATATTAAGTAAATTTACATTTGTACTCTGAAAGATTCTAATGCAGCATTTAATACTCATTTTGTAATTTTTTTTTAGTAAAAAAGTTTTTAAATTTCTGCAACATTTGCAAAGGAAACCTTTTTATTGCAAAAGGAGATTTTTAGCATTGAGTATATTAGAATTTTGATATTCCACAAATAGTGAATCATCAAAGGAGGAGGGGGGGTTGAATATTTTGTGAAATGTTATTATTGAAATAATGTAGTTGATTAAAAAAACAATTTTACTTCTTCTGACTGAATGAGACTGATCTGAAATTAGAAATAAAATTAAAATAAAAAATGTTTTCTCAAAGACATTTTTTTTTACAAATAATGTTGTAGTGATGCAGTAAAAAATTAATTTTGTACAGCCACAGACTTTTTATTAATTACTTCTTGAGAGCAGCTGTTGAGAGTCTCTTGTTGAGAGTTCTTGTTGAGAGCAGCTATTGAGAGTCTGTTGTTGAGAGTTCTTGTTGAAAGCAACTGTTGAGAGCAGCTGTTGTGCTTTGCTTAGTAAGCTAGCTTTTAGATCTAAATATCAAAAGTTCACTTTTTGCCATAAAAATGATATCTGTGAAGATGGAAACAAGAAAATGTTTTATTATTTCTATGATGGTGTTTTGTGATCACATTGGTTCCTTTGGAGCTGGGGGAGTTCAGTTGGTTAAAGCACTGCTAAAGTTCAGAACTATTATTGGCCCTGGCAGCCAGATTACAGGTTAAAATCCCATCTCCACCTACTCAGTGTATGAGTAGTACCTCAGTACAAAGGAACTCATTTCGATTAGCTCTGCTGTTACGATGTTTCTTTTCTACTAGTAAGTAATATATTTGAGTAAATGAAAATTATCATTTTTTATTGTTTTGAGTTTTCCTAATAATAAATGTGTGTATATAAAAGATCAAATGTAAGTTTCATTTTATATCTTCCTAGCAACATAGTTCATTTTTTTGTTTACACACATACTTTTGTAAGTATTTAAACAAGAAATATAGCTTATTCACCTCAATTCGATCATTGCATTTATTTTAATGGTGGTTCTTATAAAACTAGAAAAATATATGAAACATATGTCACTAAATAATATCAAAAGGCACCTTTTTTTTTTTTTTTTTTTTTACAACTTTACTTCCAACAAGGCTGCAAGCAACCACTAATTAAAGTTTGGAGTTACTGGAAAAGAAAAGATGAAGATTGTAGAGCAAGATAACGATTGACAGACAACTTAAAGGAATCATAAGAAGATCTGCCCCAGATATGGCAACAGTATTCCATACAAGGCCGGATTTGAGATTTATAGAGATACTGAATAGAATCCGGAGTAAGAAAGTGTCGAGCTCAATAAAGAGA
Organism: Hydra vulgaris; assembly: GCF_038396675.1. Lineage (NCBI taxonomy): Eukaryota > Metazoa > Cnidaria > Hydrozoa > Anthoathecata > Hydridae > Hydra > Hydra vulgaris. Next base: position 58,202,938 of record NC_088925.1, read on the forward strand.
TGCATTCTTAGCAGATGCTAATTTTGCAATAGATTTGATATATGGTTTCCAAGAAAGAGCGGAAGTATGAGTTAATCCCAGAAGATGAAGAGTCCATGATTCATCGAGTACACTACCGTTCAGAAATATAGGAAGATCTAAGTTATTGCGATAACGATTGGCTGAAAAAAGTTGAGTTTTATCTGTATTGAAGTTCACCAGCCACTGTGAACCCCATGCTGTAGCAGAAGTGAGATCCTTTTCAAGCTCAAATGCCCCCTCTAAGCAATCAGAGAGTGTTGGCTTCTTATCACAACAAGAATAAATGGTAGTATCATCAGCAAACAATGCCACCATAAATGTGAGAATATCTGGAAGATTGTTAATGTAAATTAAAAAGAGTATAGGGCCAAGGATAGAACCTTGAGGAACCCCTGAAGTTACAGAATAAAAAGGAGAGTGCTGTCCAACTTTTATACTACAATTGGAAAGGAAGGGTTCAATAATCTTAAAGATGTTACCATATACACCATAAGAAGAAAGCTTATGGAGAAGATCAGTATGCCAAACTTTATCAAAAGGTTTTGAAATGTCAACAGCGATGGCCTTAACCTCTCCACCTTTATCCAATGCACAATAAAACCTATCAGTTATTACTGTTAGCAAATCAGCTGTAGAATGAGAAGATCGAAATCCATATTGATGATCAGAAAATAAGTTATTAGATTCAAGATGAAAAATTTTTTTTTGAGTGTTTGTTAATTAAAGATTCAAAAACCTTGCTTATGGTAGGAAGAAGACTAATGGGACGGTAGTTAGACGAATCAGATTGCTCTCCAGAATTTTTGAAGATAGGGATAACAGATGTCGCTTTCCAGCAGGCTGGAAAACAAGACTCTGATAAGCACTTGTTGAATAGTTTTGAGAGTATAGACGACAGCTCCGGAGAACACTTCTGCAAGACAATAACAGGTATGTTGTCCCGGCCACAAGCTGGAGAATAGTCTGGGCAGGAAGTCACTTAAGATACAGAAGCTAGAGTGATACGAATGTCAAGCAATCGATCAACCTGTTTTTTGGCAATAACAGGTAGATTGCAACTAGTGGAATCAAGAGATGATATTGATGAAAGTTTTTAGCAAACAATTCAGCTTTGTCTTTAGGTGAGGTGACAAAGTCTGAACCATACAAGAGGTGGAATTAAAGATTTGCCCTTATTGTTAATACTTATTATTGCCCTTACTATTAAAGAAGTCATGAGAGCCTAATTTTTAAGATGAGATACGAGATGTCATGATCTGAGAATAGTGGGCTTTGGCATTAGACAAAACCTTTTTTACAATTGTTTCTAGCAGTAATAAGCACACGTCTGTTTTCTGGAGAATTGTTTTGCTGATAGATATGGAAATCATGGTTTCGATTAGCAATTGCAGCAGCACAGTGTGAGGAAAACCATGGAGAAGAGTAAGCCTCGACCTGGAATCGTCAATAGGGAACAAAAGATTCGATGCCAGCCTGAATCCACGAAGCTATGTAAAAAGCACATTTGTCGACAAGAAGATGAAAGATTTCTAACCAAGGGCCATCACGAAGAAAATCACACAAAGAATCTAGTCAGCTTTAAGGTAGTTGTAAGAGGTACTATTATAGGCGGATTCAGGCGATGAAGAAGAATGAGATATTGGTTTTTGAGAGATCAAACTGTGATCAGAAGCACCTAAGGGTGAATGTGGAGAAACTGAGCACTGACTAGGATCAGAGACATGACTTAAGTCGAGTAGAGAAGGTAAATGTTTCGGGTTTTCAAGAAAGCGAGTTGAAAAGTTGACTATTTAAGTTAGAGATTGAGAAAGGCAAAAGTTGTGGGATTTTATGCCTGCAGAATCACTGACACTAGAGCTAAGCCGTTCAGTGTGATAAGGATTAAAGTCACCGACAACAACAATATAGGCTGATGGATAAAGAGAGAGGGCTTGGTCAATATGATCAGAAATAACATCAAAAAGAGTGCAGTCTTGAGATGAAAGAGAGCGATATAGAACAAAGAGAAAGACAATAGAGTGAAGTGGTGCTAAATGAAAGCACATAAAAGAATAGTCTGATGATTCAAACCTAGTTTCACGACAAATGGGTGAATTCTTATGAATGTATATGCCCAGGCCAAGCATGTGACTATTGGAGTCTTTACGAAATAAAGGAAGATAACCATCAACACTAAGATTGCAAGATGAGACAGCTGAACTTTGCAAGAGATAAGACTCAACAGAAGAAAAGGTACTTTGAAGACCACGAATATTAGTGAATGACAGGTTTAGAGAACTTGGTGATGATGATGTTTTTTGTGTTTTATAGTTTTCGGTACTTTATTCATTTTTTAAATTTGTTGAAGAACTTGACTCAAAGCATAGATAGTACTCAGAACACTGTTTAATAGCCCAAGTAATTACCACATTAATTTTAATAAACCCTAATCTGTAACAAAGGGCTCCAAATGTGGCCTCAGCAATGCACACCAAAAGTACAAACTTGGAGACCATCCATGCGCAACATGACACTGTTAATACTTTGATATTTTTCAGCTGTTGATAGAATCAGCCTCTCTGAGAGCTACCACAGAGTTGGAGAAACCTGACTACCTCAGAACCATAAAACTGACTTTTAGAGCTGTACCCTCATTAAAAGATAATAGAATGAGTTGCTTAGTCATAAAAACAGAGACACAAGTAAAACCCATGCATTGAGTCAAGAAGATCCAGCATTCAACATCCTAAACTGGAAACAATGTATTAAAAATACATCTGCACCAGCCTAATGAATGAAGAAGGGGTGCGAGGCTGGTCAACAGATAGAATCTGTTTACCCCTTAAGTCTTTGCCTAGGAGGCTTTCTACAAGACAGTAGCCGGATGCATTTAACATCTGCCCAGGATGAGTATTTTTATTGAGACACTATATCAAGTCTTTACTCAATCAAGAGCCCCAAGGGGGTGTTTTAAGTCGGAGTTGGCATCAACTAGCCTTTGGCTAAAAAGGCGTATCCTACAAGGCAGCAGGACATAAAGCAGATTGTACTGGGTTACATGTTACCAGTAGCAGGATAACCTGACCTGACAACAGCCTGCAGAAAGACTTTTTTTATTATTACTTTGTTGCACATGGGAAGAGTGGGTGCAATGTTGGTGACACTGTCATGTAACAAGGTTAGCAAGGGTAAGTTTATAATAATTAGCAGATTCTATAAATTTGAATAAATCCATAGAATATAGAAAATATCAAAGAAATATAGCTTTTAAAAGTTTGTTATTATGATTTTAAATTAAAACATATTTCTAAAATTTTTCTAGTATTTATCTTAGTAATACCTGATGATGACAACGAAAATGATTGATGGACAACGTCTAATTAAGAAAGTTTTATAAATTATAATAAATGTTCCTTAATATCTTTTAACCAAAACCATAAATATTATTGCTTTATAATTTAATAACCTAATTCCACAGCTAGGCTCACAGTGCCTTACCAGAAAAATTACAATAAAAATAAGCTATTATTTTTGTGTCATTTAAAATGTCTTGTCAAAACATTTACTTGTCAAAATTTTTTGTTTAATTTTTCACTAAAAGCATGTTATTATTTGTTTGGTTTGTTAATTTTTTTGTATTGTATACATTTTTTTTTTCTCTTATATGATTTTAGAGTTGTTTTGATTAATTTTCAGGTTGCTTTATCAATTAATTTTTAGATTGCTTTCAAAGAAAAAACTGCATAAGTTTGAGTTAGCATGCATTGCTAATCTTTGCCCAGAAAATGCAGAAGAAGCAAGAACACTAATTCCAAGGTAGCTAAATTATTTTAAAAAAATTTATCTTGATGTGAAAATTCACATTTTTGTAACTAAATAACATACAGTTAAATTAAAAAAAGGTAAATAAAAAAATTAAATCAATAAAAAGTACTAGATTGTATAAATTATATAATAAAAAGATAAAAATTATACATTTATTGCATTTTATAATTATAATAAAGAAAAATGTTTTAATTAAATAAGTACCTAGATATTTTAACACTACCTTTATGTGTGTGTGTGTGTGTGTGTGTGTGTGTGTGTGTGTGTGTGTGTGTGTGTGTGTGTGTGTGTGTGTGTGTGTGTGTGTGTACAGGGTAGGAACATAAAAGCAGTGGGACAAATGTCCCATTGTTTTTGTGTTCGCAATGCTAAAGCACTGTTTTGGTTTATAAAAAACAATATTTTTCTCAGAGTTATATTAGTATTTAATACAAAGACTTGATTGATTTCAAATTCTTTTTTCCGTTTTCTTTGATACGCATTTAAACTCTTGAAAAATTTACCACATATTGGCACAGACAATATTGTCAGGAACTTATCCTAAATTTTGACTTATAAGACCTTTAAATCATTTAAGTTATTGCATTTTACATTTTTTAGTTTCTCCAACATGTAACCCCATGCAAATAAAAACAATGGGTTTAATTCTGGACTGCTACCAGGCCGTTTTGACTCTGGAATAAAACAAGGGGAATTGTTCTAATACCATACTTGAATGGTTTTTGCTTTATATGTCAGAGCTGAATCTTGCAGGAAAGTATATGGGCGACTTCAAAATATTATTTAAATGGAACTGCTGGTTAATTTTGACTCCACTATCAATAATTTTATTGGAAGTTTTTATTACTTTAAAATGGTGTAAGAAGCTATTACCCCTGATACATTTTGGTTATCAAAAAATAGCTTTTACATTAAGTAGGATCTTTTGCAAACTTACTCCATAAACTGTATTTGTAATGTGAATGCTCAGACAGTAATAAATATTTTTATCAGAAAAAATTATTAGTGTCCTACCTTACTGTTCACAGCCCCACAAAGGTGAGGGCAAGTGGACCCGAAGGTGAAGGTACCATTTCATGATAAAAATGAAGATAAGCACTTTAATCTTCATGTGAATAAATCTTGAAAACCTTTTGAATCTCATTCAGTTGATAAAGTTTGAAAAATAAATAATTCGACATTTAACTTTAAAACATTTTAAAAGTCTCCAGCATGGGGCCCTGTTTCAGAATGTGGGGGCCATATATAAACATGCCGTTTCATCATCATTTTGCATCTCTTAACACACTCAAGCTTAGTTCTGGGATCAGTTCCAAATTCTTTTGCATTGGATTTTCCTGGTAGAGCTGGATTGTGTCTAACTTGATTTGTTTGGGATTTTTTTGGGTCAAAAAAAAACTGTTTTTTTTGTTGGGTTTTATTTTGATGTTTTTTATTTTTTTTATTTTTTAGGGCATAAACTTTGGAATAGTTTTCCTTTATTCTAGTATATTTTTACTATGTGATTATTAAAAGCACAATTACATGTATAAACACCAATTTAACTTTTAATTTTAATAAAAAATTAAATTAGCTATAAGTTAGTTATATATCTAGGCATACTGTATGGGAATGTTTAACTTAAGGTTTAAGGTTTATGGAGAGCTTAATCATCAATAATTTGAGAAATCACTCAATAATTTCAAGATTCTTTCTCTCTTCATATAATTTTCATATAATTTTGTGACGAGGGAGGTTAAAAATGGTTGATAATTGTGTGGCGTAATTTATGGATGACCGACCCCAGAGATAAAAAATCACTACTCAGTGTTTTTAATGTGCTGTGGTTATATTTTGTGTTAATCCTTTTTTAGATTAATCAAAAATAAAAAATATGAATTTCTATAAATTTTTTTATAATTTTTTTTTGGATTTATATAAAATTTGAGTACTAAGTTGATCTATTTTCAAAGAAATTTTTTAAAAACAAAATTAAGGACCTGTTGAATAGAAAATGAGCTTAAGCATGATCAAAATATTGGACAATTAGACTTAAATTAAACTTGAATTAATCACAAAAGATAACCGCTGCACATGAAAAAAACTGAGTACTGAATACCTTGCGGGGAATTTTTGAATTTTTATCCCTTATATATATATATATATATGTATATATATATATATATATATATATATATATATATATATATATATATATATATATATATATATATATATATATATATATATATATATATATATATATATATATATATATGTATATATATATATATATATATATATATATATATATATATATATATATATATATATATATATTTATATATTTATATATGTATGTATGTATATCAGTCGTGGACAGGAAAGGCATGCAGTTTCACTGACCACACATTTATTTATTGTGACAACTTAACCATGGCTTTTTGGATTTTTAAAAACGCTTCAAAAATGCGCTAAATAAAGTAATAAATAAGGTAATAAAGTGAGAAGCTTTTATACTATAAAAAGATTGTATACTATAAAAGACATTTTATTTAAATTATCGAAAGATATATTTATAAAAAGTGTATTTTTTACGATGAATTTAAACCTTTTTAAAACAATTAATTTTATGAACAGTAATAAAAACAAGTGTTTTAATAAACTTTTTGATGAATCCATAAATTAAATAGTGGAAAACTTAACTAAGTTATTTTATTTTTTTATTTTTGTTTGTTATGCTATGTAAGCTTTCTAATGAAATGTTTTACAAATAAGCTAAACGCTTTTAAATGAAGTTTTAAAACGCTATTAAAAAATTATCATAGAATAATTAATAAAACTTTTATTTATTTAAAAAGTGTTTTTTTTTTAATGATTAATGTAAATTTTTTTTAAAAATTTGTATTCCTAATTTTATAAACAATGACGACAACAAATGCGTTACAGTTAACTTTTTTTAAAAGTACTTTTTGATAATTTAAATATATAGTAGTATAGTAAGTTTTTTATTAAATGATAATTAGGTGTAAGTTTTTTATTATTTAAAAGAGTTTGCCTAATATTTTAAAAACATAAGAAAAAATCGAAGTTTTATAGTTTGTTGCATTGGTTTAAAAAGGTTGTAACTGAAATTTTTTGTTTTAGGAGAATTTAAAAATCATCTTTTACTTTCTTTTTTTTTATCGCAAAGATAAATTGAACCTGTCATTTCGAAAAGGGCACAAGTCCATTTATTTAAACTTTTCAGGATCAACAAAAATAAGTTTTTTAGAGAAAAAGTCTATGGTGCTAAAGAAACTAAATATATCAGTAGATAAAAAAAAAAGCATACATAAATTTTTAGAGTTTTATTTATTATAAAAAACCAACATATAATACATATATCTTTAATTTAAATTTATGGACTTATGCCTTTTTCAAAATGAACACTTTGTTATATATAAAAATCCCAATCAATTATCAAGATAGTAATGATTTATTATTCCATTAAAACAATTATTGTTAGTTAATTATCACTTCCTGGAATTCATTGTTTGTCGAAGTTGTTGGCCATGCAAAAAGCTCTGTATAGAAGTTTTTATACTCTTCTATTGAATATGGAATATATTTTTCTATTTTTTTCAAATCTGATTTTTTTTTTTCATTGATAGGCAATTTTCCAGCCTATGCAGGAGTACTACTTAATGGTAAGATTGGTCTTGTACCCATCCTTTGTAATAGCTGGAAATCATAACTGACTGAGGAATCTATGGATTCACGTGTTATCACTAAACCTGGTGTGGTCTTAGAGAATGTAAAATGTGACACTTTTGAAATATCAAATGTTACTTTTTTGTCCTTGGCTACTCCTCTTCCATAGGAATCTACAGACAACACAACTTTCTTATAATAATTTGGCCACCATTTTTTTACATCAATAATATCTTCAGTTTTAGGCCTTCTAATTTCAAATTTTTCATTTGCCGCAGCTATAAGATTTTCATACTCTGTTGGTGTGTAAATCCGGTCATTTTTTCAAATATGTCGCTTTGCTGTTCCAAACATTCTATTGTTTGGCAAGAATGAGTGACCTCTATTTGGTATGTAATATTGTATCTCATTTATATTGCTACCTAGTTTAGCTACAAGTGATAAAAGTATGCGGATCATGGCATGATTTCTATTTTGGCCTGCACAACCATCAGAAAATAGGTGCAGTTCTTTGGCTTTGCTGACAATTTTTTTTAAAATATAATCCAGTACAACGGTACTTCGTTGGGACCTTTGTTAGCAACTCCTTCGCAATATGAATAAAATACTGATTTACTAGTTTTAAAATCGTATATATGAAAAACTCATACAGCCATAGTTGACGTAGGTAAAATATTTCCTGGACAGGGATATGTGGAAATGGCCAATTTTGCATAAAATCAAATGCAATCCCATACACATTTGGATTATTTTTGCACTTAGTTTCAACTTCCTGTATTTTTTTGTAAAATTTGTTTGCTTGTCTTTTGTGGATCTCAATATTTGCTTGATAGATTCTTTTTGAATTGTCATTAATGTGTGGGTTTTTTAGTTTAATTTTTAACTCTTCACGCAGTCCACAAACATCAACTTGCTTTCTACCAAAGGATAAACTAAAATTTTCTTGGAAATATTTAAGGTAAAACTTATATTTAACAGGATGATCTGGATATTTTTGTTTGTATAATGTGTGCATAATTTTCACATTGAGTTTTTCATCCAAATAATAAATGATGCATCTTTACTATAGTAGTGCACATATTTAATAGGAAATGATTCGATATGCTCACTTACTTTTGTTAATGTATCAACTGGTAATGCTTTGCATCGTGATCCATGGGATTTACCTCTGTGATCTATAGGCTGCTCTTTTTTTTTTAAGCAAATGCATAAACTTGTTTCATAGAAATTCCATGCATACTGCAAAAAGCTTTCTTGCATACTTTTTTTCTCACACCTTCAATGTTAGTGTGATAAATAAAGGAAAATTCTTTTTTCTTAGGTTTTTCAGATCTAAACCGTCTTCTCTCTATTTCTTTCTTTTCAATCAATGACTGCATGTATGTGTCTTGGCCATTTTTACTATCAAATTTATTAACAAACTGAATTGTACTTTTCATAACATTTTCAGATACAAGCTCTCTACATTTTGAACTACATCTGTAAATAAAGAAAATTATTGAGGTAATATTACAATAATTAAATATCAATTGTTTTACCTCCAATCATTGGTGGTAAAACATGAGTAAATAAACAAAAGTTTGAGAATGAATACAGTATTTATTATATATTATAGAACAAAAAACTAACCCGCAATAAGCACCCATCTCTCTTGGTGCCACATCATTTCCTTTGTGGTTTTTATAAGCTTCTCCTGCAATTTTGACTTTTTTTATTTTTTCATGTTTGTAATTTTCACTATTCCTTATACCAGACACCATTTTTGTAACAAATAAAGTGAGATTATGTCACTTCATTGCGCTTCGTTTCACTTGAAAAAGTCTAGAATTTGTGCCATTTTCGATCAGACTTTAACTTTCATTTTCATTTAAAGTTGACTTGTGGTATATGAAAATGTGTCTTCAAAGTAAATATGTAAAAACTTTATTTAAAAAAATGGCATTAAAAGTGAAATTTAAAGTAAAAAAAAAAGTGAAATGGCAATAAAAGTGAAAAAAAAAAGTGTGACTTTTGCCCTTTTCGAAATGACGGGTTCAATTCGTTTATGCAATGATTCAACTAATTTCATGCACATCACACGAGGTACCTTTAGCCAGTACTCATTTAAAAGTTGCTTCAAATGCTGAGTTGATTGAATTTCATGGCATGTCAGTTGATTGTCAATCCAAGATCAAATATTTTCAATTGGGTTGAGATCTGGTGATCTAGGGCACCAGAGCATCACATTGAACTTTTTTTTCAAAAAATATTCTTTGATTGAGTGAGCTGTGTGAGCTGAAGCCCCATCTTGTTGAAAGATGAATTGCTTGCTTCTGCCATACTAGTGTCTGATTGATGAAACTAAACACGTTTCCAATGTGTTCTTGTAGGTGTATTGATTAATTCGGCCTTCGTACAGCTCACAGAGGCCTATACCTTCGTGAGAAAAACATCCCCAGATGCCAACCAAACTTCCATCGCCTTGTCGACGATGTTGCAAAAGCCTGTCTGAATGTTTCTCAGTTGCAAATTTTTTAACAGATTCTTCCCTTGCGGTTTATGACTTGAAAATTAGCTTCATCACTTCAAATAACTTTTGCCCACTGTTTTACAGACCAGTTCAGCCTTTCATTGGACCACACTCGTCGTTTATGTTTATCCGTGATTGTAAGAATAGGTTTTCTAACAGCTATGTACGTTCCAATACCTTTGTCCAACAATGTTCGTCTCGCGAGCTCTCTGCTAACTTTTGGATTATTTTTTGACTCATTGAAGATTTGTGCTAGCTTTTTGTAGCTGAGTTTGGGGTTTTCTTTGCTCATTCTTAATATACCAGTTTTGTCACCGTTGCTGAGTTTGGATGGTCTCCCAGTACGCGGCATGTCAGAGACGTCCTTTGTAAGCTCCTAGGTTTTGATAGTTTTTTGAACACAATATTCAGAAATGTGAAGTATTTTGCCTATTTGAACGTTTGTGTGATTTTTTGTCCTTGCCATACCAATAACTTGCCACTTGATCTCACAAAAAACTAATTTTTGACCCATTTGCATGCAATTGAAATTAATTTGAAATTTACAATATTTCAAGTTGATTTTTAATGAATTAAAAGCTGCCTGATGATATTGTGATGAATTTTTTGATTGTAAACTACTCATTTTAACTTTATTTAAAAATAAAAAATATTTTTGCACCGGATTTATCAATTAATTAGCAAATAATTGATCCTAAATAAAAATGTTTAAACTTTTGTGACACCTCTTAATTTGTATCACCTACCTTTTAATGAAATTTCTGAGTTAACAGTGATGAGTCGAAACCTACTTTTTTTTATTTTAATTAACAAATAATCTATTTACCAAATTGGAAATAAAAACTATTTTGATATTTTCGCTAGATTTTTATTCAAGAAAAACCGAAGATTAGATCTTAAATTTTTGTAATCATTAAAACTTTCGTGAACAGCTGTGGAAAAATACCATTTTTGAAACAATTATTTATCATCCTACATAGAGGTTTGGAGATCATGTGAGATACCATATTAAGAAAAAATGTTGGTAGACTATTACGACTAAGGTTTTTATTATTTTTAGGAGTCCTTTTTATGAGATTCGACACATTTATTTGACACATCTTCACACCGTGCATAGAAGACTTGCAACATCCTCAGAAATTTTTTTTTTGATTATCATTAGAAAACATTTCCTCATTCAAAAAATGTAAACAACTTTTTTTAGTCGGGGTCTAGGGAGAAATCACATGTTTTAGGGGAGTGCCCAGGAATTTTGTTGTTCAAAATAGGTAACTAAGAGGCATGGGGCATACTCAAATTTCTAGTATGTTAATACTGATGTGGAATGAGGATGACTTGCAAAAAATTAGGGTTATTGGAGCTAAACCAACCCCACCCTGACCCCTAACTGCCCCCTTCCTAGAACTATGTCTCCTTTAATCGTAAAAAAATTTTTTGTTCTATTATAAATTTGATCAAAATTCATTGACAGATTTCAAACTTCATCAAAAAATCTCTTTTCGTTTAAGATTAATAACCATGCAAAGCTTAAAATTACCCCCTGAAATAACTTTAAATAATCTCAACTTTTAAACAAAAAAAAATTTTTTGATGTTATTTGAAATCTGTCAATTAATTTTGATCTAATATAAAACAAGCAAAAAATTGAAAAGTGTTTTTAGGAACCATATCCTAGGGAGGATTCGGGGAATCGTTTCAAAGACCACAAAATCATGCCCATGCCCCTGTATTTATATTTTCAGAAATGTTTGTGATATTTTTATCAATTTTTTTTTAAAGTTTTTAAAAATGTTTGTTTAACATTGAAATTTACAGATGAATGAGTAATTTTCATTACTTTCTATTTACATTTTTATTGAAATAAAAACAAAGCAAAGCAACCTTTAATTATTAACAATTACTAAAAGCTAGCAGTTGCTAATTGTTAACAGTTGCATAATAACTCTTTGCACGCGTTGATATACGAACTGAAAGCATGTTTATAGCCATTATATTGATATTAGATTGATATGACCAATAATATATCATGCCAATATTATCAATCCATATCAGAAATTTTTATTTAAAGCATTCATTTAAAATGCCTAAACATGCAAAAGAACATAGTGATTTTGTTAAAAAATTTTGCATTTGCTGCTTCAGGAAAGGCAAGGATTTAAGACCAAAAAATAATTCTGAAACAACTTATTTAAATTTAAATAAAAAGAAAAATGACTACTCAAACCTTATCAAAACTATATTCTGGAAAGGTTATTCAGCGAATAACCCTGACCTTCCTGTCATGCTTTGCTCAAAATGTAGAAAAAGGCTTGCAGGGACTGATCTTTACTTCACTATGCGACCACGTTATGAAGGTAATTATAAATATATTGATATTTAATTTACTTCAGTTAAAATTTAGTTTTGCTATTTTAGTTATTATAGTTGCTACATCTTATTATTATAGTTTTACATCTGCTATAAAATTTAGACCTGAATACCAGAGTTATTAGAGGGAGAAAATGTGAACGTTTTATTTGTGAAAATGGGCGCAAATCAAAAATGGAAAAAATATTGGCCCCTATGGTTGAATGTGTGTCAGGAAAACTTGTTTATCAAGGTGCTGTTTCAAATAAACCTGCAGAAAGACTAATTTTTCAAGATTGCTATGCCCAAGTTGGACAAGGAATTCCCCATCCCTGTACGAAATTAGAAAGACAAAAGAATTTGACTGCCATTGTAAAATCAACATCCCCAACAACGCAAGGAAAAGTTCTGTCCAGCTCTATCAAAGATTTCAGCACAAATGACTCAGGGAACACCTTAACTTTGAAAACTTTTCGTCCAAAGCAACTCACTGTCTCTTTTGGAAAGACTGAGGTTAAGAAACCTTTCTTTTTTTTAGATAAATTGAACAAACTTCAATTAAAATTACATTTCAGGTAAGTTTTTGTTGCTTAAAAAAGATACTCCTTTTGTGTATTGTAATGACATTGAAGAGCTTCTAGCAATGGTACTTCATCACAGAAGTCAAGGAACAAATGATGGTGATATTAAATTAGGTGTAGATGAAGGGCAGGGGTTCCTTAAAGTTACACTGTCAATAACCTTAAAACTGGAGTTAAAAAATAATAAAACTCCAGAGAAACTGAGCAAATGTGACGGATATGCGTGCAAAGATTTTAAAGATTCAAGTGTCCACAAAACTATTATATTGGCCATTTTGCCTTCATTAATTGTAAAATGCCATAATATGTGGTTAATTTTGGATAAGTTAAACATTTCATCCTTAGATTACACAGCATCTGAAGATCTAAAGGTTTCGCTTCAAATGGTAGGAAAACAAATTGCAACATCAAAGCACCCTTGTCCCTATTGCATGACGTCATCCGACTTTCAAAAAGCTGATCATTGTACTCTAGAGTCTGTGTAGATTGTACAACCAATGGATGGCTGATGGTGCAAATTTAAAATAAGCAAAAAAGTACACAAATGTTGTTAATCCCCCTATATTAACAGGCAACAAAAACAAAAAAATATTAGAACTTGTAAATATTCCTAGTCTACATATACTGCTAGGTGTTGTAGACAAAATTTTAAAAAAGGTTGAAAAAAATTTATTTGAAAACAAGGAGTGTGGTTTACAGTTTGTTAACCAGTATCTGTCTAAGATAAACATCTGCAAAGTGTCCTACCAAGGTCAGCATCGTTTGGAAGGCAATGCTTGTAATAAATTGCTTAAAAACATAAACAGCTTTGAACTGTTTTTTCAAGAGTCTAGTCTTGGAGTTTCTGCTGCCAAATATATTAAGGTACTTATTGGTTTTGAAAAAATAATCCATGGTTGTTTTGGAAAATCATTAAGCTCCACATATGTTAAAAATTTAGAGGAGTTTTCTACGAGCTATAGAAATCTAAGAGCTACAATTCTTTTGAAGGTACACATAGTTGAGCAACATGTTATCGAATTTACCAACATGAAAGGTGGAGTCTTCGGTATGATAAATAACTTTTAAATTTGATAAAAAATAATTTATAGTCTTAGTAATTAAATACTCTATTTCAACAGTTGAATCGTAAAATTTGCATTATTTACGACGAATATTTATTAAATGAACTTGCATTTCTTTTGTAGTTCTATTATTCTATAGGCTTATGTTACTATACTGAACAAGCTCTCAAATCCGTTCATCAGGATTTCAATCAGTTTTGGCAAATGAGAAAAGTTGAAGAGCATAACCTAAACTATATAGAGGCGCTAAAAAAGTGCTTGTAGTTGTTGCTTACAACTACAAGCACTTTTAAAGTTTCTATTTGCAGAAATGTAGTTTGTAAAAAGTAAAATATTAAACTTCCTTTGAACAAACGTTTAGTATGACTTTGAAATGTAAAATATCAATCATAATCTAACCATAAAGACCAGAATTTTTTTTTTTTTTACCGATATAAATAATTGTAGCAAACCCTTCTCGACCCCTAATAGCCCTCCCCAGGGTTCCTAAAAACACTTTTCAATTTTTTGCTTGATTTATATTAAACTAGATCAAAATTCATCGACAGATTTCAAGTTACATCAAAAAAAAAATTTCGTTTAAAAGTTGAGACCATTTAAAGTTATTTCAGGGGGTAATTTTAAGCTTTTCATGGTTATAAATCTTAAACGAAAAGAGATTTTTTGATGAAATTTGAATTCTGTTGATGAACTTTGATCTTATTTATAATGAAACAAAAAAATAATTTTACAAATAAAGGAGACATAGTTCTAGGAAGGGGGCAGTTAGGGGTCGGGGCAGGGTTGGTTGAGCTCCAATTACCTTAACTTTTTGCAAATCATCCTCATTTGACACCAATATCAGCATACTAGAAATTTGAGTATGCCCCATGCCTCTTAATTACGTATCTCGAACAACTAAATTACTGGGCACTCCCCTAAAATATGTGATTTCTCCCCAGGCCCCCACTAAAAAAAGTTGTCGTTTACATTTTTTGAATGAGGAAATGTTTTCTAATTATAATCAAAAAAAATTTTCTGGGGATGTGTTGCAAGGTCTTAGAGTATGTTCCTATGCACCATGTTCAGTCACAAGATCAATGAAAAAAGAATTAGTACTTTAAGAAAGTTGCTTAAAACACATTTAGAAGGAACAATAGAAAATCAGATAGTTTGTCTTGAATAGTATCAAAATAGTTATTAAATCCAACACTGGTATGATCTGAGATAATATTTTCATTGGTTTTGAGACTAACAGACTTAGTATTAGCAGAAGGTTTGATGTTAATGATTTCCTTTATTCCTTTCCGAGTATTCTTTACATTATTGATGATGTTATTAAAAAAAGATGCATAGTATAATTTTTTTATTATATCTGAACAAAATGCTAACCTTATTTCTGTATAAACTTAGTAAACAGACGTCTGTTTTTTGGTTAATTGTTTTGACGATATTGTTAGTATTGGTTAGGATTGGAAATTTCAGCAGTACAATGAGAGGAAAACTATGGAGATGGGCGAGGCTTGACTTGGAATTGTCAAGAGGGAATAAAAGATTCCATGCCAGCCTGAATCTGAGAAGTTACATATGAAGCACATTTGTCAGCGGACAATCAAAAAATTGCTTACTGCATCACGCTTCTTTTAGAGCTCATTGAACCCTTCCCCCTCTTGTCACAAAGTGTTGAAAAATCCATACACACACCCTCCTTCTGCAGCATGATGTGATTTATGAACAGTTCCTAAGACTATTCTTTCCTGTGGATATTTTTAAATTTTTTTTATATTTTATACTTTGCTAAATAAAAATTTATAATTTAAAAGAAATTATAGACTACCAAAGTCTTATGAAAATGAAGATTAAAATGAACAAAAAAATCAGTTTTTGCAGACTTTTTAAGCATTAGATAACCTATCTGCTTACCGTATATATGTTATTCTTTTTTAGGTCTCAACCAGTTAATATATAATAATGAAATAACCATTGGAACGTATGGATTTCGTTCTAATTGTAAGTTTGAAAATGCCTTGACTCCATTTAGTTAGCAATCCTATAATATTTGTCTTAATTTGTCCAATATTTTTAGAACATATATTTTGAAAAATATTTTATAATGATCTTCTAATATCAGTAGCAACAACATAGTGTGGTATCCATAAAGTACATAGGCATTAAAACTACTAGTTTTGGACCTTCCCTCCACCCTTGTACGCGCCTAAATGCTTTAAATGAAGTCCCTCCCTTCCCTTCCCCCCCCCCCTATTTATTACAAAATCAACCCCCATCCCTCACCTTCCCAAACACATAAATTTTTTTAAACAAAAAAACTCAAGTTAATTCGTTATTTCTCTGTTACATAACGTAATGTTGATTTTTTAAACTAGTAAAATTCAATGCTTTTGTTTAAAAAAAGAAACAAAGTTTTAGGAGATAAAGTCAAACCGCGCACGTACTCTATATTTTTTTTTCCTTACTTTTGCAATGCCCCATGGGTAATATTATTAGATGAATGATATCGTCTGCAAGCTTCCCGATCCAATGCATGGTGGCACAACTCGTTTCAGACATTTGATTTTCGATTTTGATTTTTCAGTTTTTGCAAACATTTCTTAAAATTTCTGATGAAAAAACTTGTTCACTAAACTTTAAATGTGAATCTCTTGGCAGAAATTTGAAGAACTATGTTTTTAATGATGCTTTATTGCCAACTTTTTATTGATTTTGTAAAAAAATGTATATAAGATCAAAGTGCCCCATAGTGCCGATCAAGGTGTCCCATTTATGGGGTACCTTGATCCTTTGTAGGTGATAGTATAAAGTTGAGTTCTACCTTACGAAATATTATTTAATTAGCTTGTTGATTTGAATAAAGAAAAAAATATTCTTTTAAAAGTATTGAAAATAGTATTGTTGTCTGCAAGGGTTTTCAAGTAATCAACCATAAACCATAAAAAGGATCAAGGTATCCCCATCTCCCCTATTTTTGAAGCATGATATTTAGACAGGCCGAAATGTTTACATAATTTATCATTTTTAGTTATAAAGTAGCCAATAAACAATAATCAGGTAATATATTTGAAAAATATCTTTTTATATGAATAGCGTCAACATACTAAAAAAATAACTTAAAGAGGGTCACTATTGAGTTCTGCCTAAATCTTACAAAAAATTGCTTTTGCGTAAACTTGAAAATGAAAAACAGGTTTTTTAAAAAAATTGCTTTTTGTTGTTCATTATTATATTTTTGTTTTACTGGTCTTACACAACCTAGTTGATAGTTGATTACATGAGGGTAGGGTTGGTTATCAGTTTAATCTTTATTTTTTTTTAGCCTCGAAGGTCGGTTTGTCGAAGAGGAACTACAACAAATCCTTGATGAAATTAAAACGCATAGAAGTTTCCAATATTAATAACTGTTGTTCAATACTGGAGTATTTATGTGCGCACAATACTTGTACCCAAAAAACAGTCTTGTAGAGGATGTCACAATCACTCATGTATTGAGTTGCGCAAGATAGTGTTGCATGACAGACAAATATTGTATCAATATGTCTAGGCCAATTAATATCATTTTTGTGGTAAAAAAAAATTACACATTTAGAATTTTTCTTTATATTTTAAGACACGTAAATTTTTAATATTTGTTATTAACTTATGAATGAGAGACTGTCGTTTTATAGATATTCGATCTCATGAGAGCAGACTGTTGTTTTTAATAGATGTTTGATTTTATTCCATAAGTGTTTGCCAATGTCTCAGATATTTGATCTCACTCCTAAATGTTTACTATCGTCTTAGATAATTAATCTTATGAAATTTTTATGAGACGATAAATAAAGGCTCCATAAATATTTCAAGTATTTCATCTCTTAAATGTTTGCTATCGTCTCTTAAATGTTTGCTATCGTCTCTTAAAATATCAATATTCTTTAATTTAGATCAAATTGGAATAGAAGCCTGGGAATTAAATACACTTTTCAAAGTGATTGTTTTTACAAAATATTTTAAGTTTCGTTAAAAACGTTTTCAAAAAAATTATAATTTTTAATTCTTTTCTCAAAAAAGCAGTTAATGGTGGTTTTTTCTATTCTAATAGATAATTGATTTTTTAGTATAAAAATTTATTTCTGTTAAAAAGAATTTAATTAATGTTTTTGGTTGTTTTAGAAAAATTTCATAAATGCATTGGTTTACTTTATTGAAAAGGAATTTTTTTTTAAGAGTTATTTAACTGATTTTATTCATGAAAATAAATTTTTTTTTAATCTAATTCATTGACTGCATATCGATTGTCTTTTTATCGATATCTTTTTTTTGATTGATTTGATTGCCAATATCTTTTTGTTTTATTTTTTAAATTAATGTAAAAGTTGTGATCGTGCGATTCGCAGTCAAGTTTTGTTGTTTTGTACTTTTTTAAGCTAAGTTCATTTTTATTAAAAACTTTTACAAATCTTTCATCTTAGCCTTCAAGTTTAAAATAATAAATTTTTAAATTAAAACGTGAATCTAAAGCAGTTCGGTATATTTTGGATATGTATACTGTATATATTCATTCTTCTTAAATATAGACTGAAAACCTTTGTCTGCGAAAGTGAGATCAGTTAGAGGCTGATCATATAAAAAAAAACATCCCGCTTATCCGAGATGTTTGGATAGGCGGGATGGATTTTAGCTTGTGTTCATATAGAAAAAAAACACCTCGCTTAACCGAGACGTTTTTAAGGTCACGTGATATGTGTTTACAAATAATCATTCGTAAATTATAAAAATATCCAGGGATTATCCTTTTCCGGATATTTTTTGAACTTTAAGTTTTTCCAGATATCCAAAACATTTTCTATACATACAAGTTTAGGTATAAACTTTTGTAACATGTTGTTTTTTAAGCCTTTTCACTCGTCACTCATTAAAAAATTAAAAAAAAGTTTAATATAATTAGTAACGACTTAGCTAAAAGCAAAAGTTAAGGAAAATATATTCCGGATATTTTACCTAAAAAAAATTTCCGGATTTTTAAAACCTGGACGATCTATCGATATCGTTAAAAATAAAAGTTTAATAAAAGCTATTTTGATTTACAAGAAATCATTTAATAAATTTTTATTTTCACTTTATGTATATTAAAAGCTTAATATACATAAAGCGAAAATAATTTTACGGAATAAATACCATAATTAATTTAATTAAACTTTACGGAATAAATACCATAATAAATTTAATTAAACTAGTGAAAAAAAAACTTCCGCCTGAAAAAAGACTAATAAAAGTATGACCATGTATGTTTGTATGAGCTAAAGTTTTACTTACACGATCAAAGACTTAAATTTAAAAATTAGGCATATGCTGTTTAAAATTTTGAAACTAAACTGTCTTACTAAGTATATTATTATAGGGATATTTATTTTCTGAAACTAGTATATTTTGGCCTAATACATTATTTCATTTATAATTCCAAATTTATGGACCAACGAAACTTAGAATCTATGGATTCTTATATATTAGAAGAATAAATATGAACATGCAAAACCATTATTGAAAGACATGCAAATGATGAATATATATGAAATCATTATTTACCAACACCTAATTTAATCTATAAATATAATAACAGCTTGATCAAAAAACTTTAATCATAAATTTACAAAAAATGTGAACAAAAGGTATTCTTTAAAAATAAACCAATGGAGTACGTATAAATTGCCAGGAATTAATAGCAAGTATTCTGAATATGGAATAGCAAAGTGAGGATCAAAACTATTGCACACTTTTCAAAAAGTGTGCAATACAGTAAAATTGTTAAACTCCTTTAAACTTCTAATGAAAAATTAATTTTTTTAAACTAGATGAATAATTGCTTATTTTTTTCTAAATGAAAATCGAATTCCATTAATCTTAGTCTCTTATTTTTTTATATTTAAAAGTACTTGTCAGTATATTTGAATAATTATCGCTAAAACTATCTTGATACTTTTTTCTTGAATAGAAATGTTTCTGAAAGATTTTATCTTTTTATTAAAATTGTACATAATATTTTTAGCAATCTTATTTTATGTTTAACTTGTAAAGCCTACTTAGAGTCTCTATGAAATGGTTGGGGTGACTTTTCGTATCTCTTTTAAGCTTTTGGCTGTTTTTTATAAATCCACTTTTTTATGTCAAAGTTTCTTTGTAATTATATTTTCCCATTATATGAACAGCAAATATATGTAATAAAAAAATTTATATGCTTAAAAATATAATTATAGTTATGGTAATATAATTATAATGATAATATAAATACTTTCTCACCTAAAATAAACCAGTAGCATAAAATCGAAATGCAATTGACAGTTGTTGTACTAGTGAAATGTATTTATATATATATATATATATATATATATATATATATATATATATATATATATATATATATATATATATATATATATATATATATATATAATTATATAATATAAAAATAATGATTCATTTGTAGTTCACTCGTGAAATGAGTGAACTGACAAACATATTTTCAAAAATGTTTTAAAAAATAGAAAATTCTTTATAATTTTTCACCTCATATTTACAAAATGATAATGGTAACAGGAATAGTGTCGAAAAAATAACTTTGGAATATTATCAAATATATTAATAAAGCCTAATATCGCAATAGTGTTGCAAACGAATTTAATTTCATTTGTAATTCACTCGTAAAATGAGTAAACTGACAAACATATTTTCAAAAATGTTATAAAAATAGAAAATTCTTTATAATTTTTCAGCTCATATTTACAAAATGATAATGGTAACAGGAATAGTGTCGAAAAATTAACTTTGGAATATTATCAAATATATTAATAAAGCCTAATGTCGCAATAGTGTTGCAAACGAATTTAATGAATAGTGTCAAAAACAAAGAAGAAGAAGGAATAGTGTTTTTAATAGTAAAGACAGGCGCGGATGCAGCATTTTTTGATGTTTGAGATACCTAAATTTCAGACATTGAGCAAACTCTAAAAATTTGTATGTTTATACTTATATCAAATAAGGATGCTTTGCAAAAAATTGCAATGATTGGAGTCTGGGAAAAAAATTTGAGAGCAACAAGTTGATAAAATAATTTCTATACTATTCTTAACTAAATCTATATTCATCGATGAATTTTAAAATTCACACAAAAATATTCTAGTGTTCAAAAATTATGATCATAAAAAGTTTGAACCCCCCTCAATTTGATGGGGCTGCAAACTTTATAAGGCCATAATTGTTGAACGCTAAGAGGTTATTGTGCGAGTTTTAAAATTTATCGATGAGTATAAACTAGACTGAGAATAGTAAAAAAAGTATTTTATCAACTTGTTGCACTCACGTTTTGGGTAGGTGTAGCTAAAATTTTAGGGCTTTTTTGTTCCCATGCTCCAATCATTGCAATTTGCGCCTAAAAGGGAATAGTGTCGCATTGCTATCACGCTTTGTATATATAT
Source organism: Hydra vulgaris (assembly GCF_038396675.1). Taxonomy (NCBI): domain Eukaryota; kingdom Metazoa; phylum Cnidaria; class Hydrozoa; order Anthoathecata; family Hydridae; genus Hydra; species Hydra vulgaris. The sequence continues at coordinate 58,224,380 of NC_088925.1, forward strand.
ATTTGTAAAGTTTATTTTATTGTATCACGGCTAACATTGTAAACTAAAAAAAAAAAAAAAGTAGTAGGGATTGTGTTGCAAATATTAAAAACGGAACAGTGTCGCAAATAGTAAAATCGGAATAGTGTCGCAAATAGTCAATATATGAATAAACGTGAATATATATATATATATATATATATATATATATATATATATATATATATATATATATATATATATATATATATATATATATATATATGTTCGAACTGTATCTTATAATCATATTGTGAAAATTATTACAATCAAAAGTATAGAAATATTATGGAGTCTATTAACAAAACCTTACAGAAAAATTGAAGTACAAAACAATAACATTTCAAAAGCATGCTGAAAATATTTTATTTGACGTTGCAGCATGCAAGTGCTTTAATTTTATTAAATGCATTTGTGAAAAACTAAAAATGTTCCAAAGAAAGAGAACATGATTTTCTCAGCAATCAGAGATTTATGCAGATTATGTTTATGGATGGTCTCAATATTAAAACTACTTCGAAGCTGCTGAGCAAAAAAGGTAGAAAAACAGGGTAAAAGTCCCTTACTGTCTAACCCATTGACACGGTGTTGTAGTATTACAAGCATTGAAGCTCAAGCAATACTATTAAGAGGCTATAAGAATTCAATTTTTCATTCTCCATCTCCACAATCTGACTCTGATAACACTCTTATTTGGACTTACTTACTCAGACTCATATGCTGGTTATTTAGACTCAGCTAAAGATTGCAAACAAAAACAGAATAGAAAAGAAAAAACTGAACAAATAAGATCACCATTACTAAATTTATCACAAGCCTGCGGAAGAGAAGGTGTTTCAAGCAGAGGTGTTGCATTTATAGCATGTGCAGTGCTTGAAGATATGAACATCAATTTAATCAATTTAAAGTAATTGATAAAAATAAGGTTCATAGAGAATGAAACAAAAAAAAGGAACGAGTTAAGATGCAACATTTAGACATGCAACATAAAATTATTCAAATATTATTTAAATATTATTAAATATTATTTATTCAAATGTTATTGATACTAAAAAACAGAATAACATACAAAAAACTACCAAAGAAGAACAGGCATTTATAGTACAGAAACCAAGTTTAAAGCATTTTAGGCATGTTGTGACTGCATCAGGACTTGGTATTTAATACAGCATTAAAATAAGTATGAACAAATTTTAAACTTCAAACAAAATTAATACATTCAAATTAGTTGTCATAGGTTGTAACGGAATAGTTTTAGGGTAATGCAGAGCATAATGAGACAGTGGGGCAAAATTAGACAGATTGCATTTATCATGATGTTTTGAAGATTTTTAAAAGTTGTGTTCTTAAATCATTCAGTGTGAGGGAAATAATGACGAGTTACTTTGAAATAAAAAATTAAAAAATTTTAAATAAAAGAAGAATTAAGAGAGTGATAATAATTTCATACCTCGTTAAAATTATTATTTTTTATTTATTGTAAATATTTACAATATATACTTATATAATATACTTATATTTTGTATATTTACCTAATAAGTTTAAAATTTATCTAAACGGTTTAATTACAGCATTTATTTTTGTTTGTTGTTTGTTTTTTTGTTTTTAATTTAGGTGCCCCAAGAAGACCTAACGGTCTCGTCACAGAGCACCTAAGAAGTGCATATAACCAGGAAGTTCATGCCTCCTTCCTTACCGTAACGCGAAAATATGTCCAGAGCTCGTTTTGAGTCTGGAACCTTGTTTTAAACAGTCAAGTAGTTTGTTGTGTTTATTAGTGTTAAATGTATAGTTTTTTTTTATTTTAAGTTTTAATATCAAATTATAGGTTATTGCAGTAAACTATAAACAAAATTTACTGTATAATAATTATATCCATAATAATAACTGATCTTTTCATAGAGTTTATAAAACAAATTGCGAAGCACACAAGAGTTACAGAAAAAGAAACCACACAAGAGCAACTGGATGAAAGATTCTTTTGATTTTAGATGGGAACAAAACTCATACAATGAACATTACTTTTATGGATTTTGTTAAAAAAATGGAAAAGTATTTGCAAGATTACTACCTCATACCTCATATAAGTTGCAGTCATATGTGATATATATGACTGGTAGCAGTGTATTTGATTTATATAGCGTCAATAGAGTTGTAGAATATATTTTGTTATAAAAAAAATTTATCTTCCTAATCCTTTTTTAAAATCTAGTTTATTTAGCTTAGATTAATTTTTTACAACAATCTGTTTCATTTTGCTCCACAATGTGGGGCAAAAAAAAACAGTGTAAATGTTGTCAATATATGATCTCTAGAAACCTAACCGTTACAGTTTTACAACTTACATTTTTTTAGATTATAGTAGAACATTCAAAAAGACTTCTTAAAACTTGTTTTATGAGGAGTATTAGATTAACACGTGCTTAAGTGTCTTATTTTACCTCTTATTACCCTGCTCATTACTCTAAATACCGGATTTCTCAACGGTGTTATTGCTTTAATCGAATTAGAACTAAAACGATCCATTGATTTATTTATGAAATACATGCAAATAAACTGCCTCTACAGCATTTAAGTTAAAAACTCATCGGATCTACGTCAAGAACTAGCTTTTGTTTAAGAAAAAAATTTTGTTTCTCTTCCAATTGGTCCAGATGGTCTGGACCAATTGGAAGAGAAACAAAATTTTGTGATACCTTGCCAACAGTTAATTGCCTTCCTGTTGGAAGGCAATTAACTGTTGGCAAGGTATCACAATGTATCAAAATGTTGGATGTCATATTGCCAGAAATTGATCACAAGGTATCAAAATGTTGGATGTCATATTGCCAGAAATTGACAAAAAATTTCCTATTTTTAACCAAATATATTTAATTGACATGTGCACGACTAACCAAAATCCTGGAAAACTTAACCATGCCAAAAAGTGGGTGAACACTGCAAACCCAATATTGCTGGGTGTATGTTGAATGTATGGTGAATGTTGTTTGTATTGTGGATGTATGGTGGGTGTATAGTAAGTGGAAGTATGTTAGATGTATGGTGGTTGACCACTGCAAACAGTGTTGCGGTATGTTGGATATAGCAAACCATCATTGAGTTCGTTATCAAAGTTTACTGCCAAATGTGGTTCCATATAGACATTTACAACATTGATGGCTAACCATTAATTTATCCAGGTATTTCAGTAGTGACAAAAAAAAAATGCATCGATCCAGTGATAAAAAGGATTGCTTTTTTTGCCCATCCGGAACGCTTGCTTTTTGCTATGATATTGGATACTCGACCACATCTGAGAAAATTGGCATTACATTAAAAGATCTGCATAAATTACATTAAAAGACATAAATTACATTAAAAGACATAAATTACATTAAATAATAAAAGATCTATGAAAATAAACATAGTTCACAAGTTCTCCAGAAATTTTGATGCAAAAGATGACGTAGATCTTTTTTTTGTGGGAAAAAATGTGAACTCAATGAACCTCCAATTACCTCTCACACCTCAGATCAAAATCTAATATAAAAATGTTAACAAATATTTATGCTCCAAATATGTAGTATTTTCCATGCCATACTCAAGGAGAAGAGTGACCCATTAAACTCGCAATCGAGGTTTCAGATCAAGCTTGCGGTTCGGTTAGTAAAGATAGCTTCATTCGGGCAAGATTTTAACTCAAAAAATAATGTCTGTATTCAGCATAAAAAGGCTGTTTCAAAAAGAGTCAAACGAATTAGATAATTGAATTTTGTTTTAGCTGAAATTTAAACATAGAGGACTACAAGCTTGTTTGGTAAAAACTCACAAAACAGTGCTTTTTTGTAAAAACCCAACCTTCTTATAGCAACTGAAGAAACTAATATATTTTCTTAAAGTTTGTAAACAATTCAAACTGATTCGTTGTTTAATATTTAAACTCTGTCACAAATTTAGTATATGCATAGAGTTTCTTATTTTTGTTCTGTAAAAATTTTAAGAAAATGTGTTTGTTTAAAAAAAAAAAAAAAAAAAACACATTTTGTTTATAATAAAATGAGAGCTATGTAAATTGACATTGTGAGTCAGTTTGCTTTTATTTTGTTACAAAGGTCTTGTTACAAGTCTTTGCGTGACAAGTGACCAACAACCGCATAATGTAAACAACTCCCTGATGCCATACTCCTTGTGTTTTCAATATTCTTTCATCTTGTTCCATCAGTAAATTTTCTGCAGTTATTGTTAATATTGATTTTGTTAATAAAAATGTTACTTTTTCTAAGGACGATCAGTTCACTGTTACATATGACTGCTACATTTTTATAAACTCTAATATATTATATGAAATAATAACTACCACACACTAAAAATTAAAGGTAGAAATTTTTAGTTAAGGTAGGATATGTGATATACCCTTAGTAAGGTATAATTTTCTACCTTATAAGGTAGAAAATTATACCTTTAAGTTAGAAAATTGTATGAAAAATAATTGTTTTTAATATAATTTTCTACCTTAAAAGGTAGAAAATTATACCTTACTAAGGGTATATCACATATCCTACCCTAAGGGTATATCACATATCCTACCCTAATAGATATACTAAGGGTATATCACATATCCTACCCTAAGGTAGAAATTTCTACCTTAGGGTAGGATATGTGATATACCCTTTTTTTTTTAGTGTGCATTAGCCATTTTATTAAATCTTCTGCAAATGTACTTTTATTCATGATACTAAAGAAAAAAAAAGATTAATCACACAATCTACTTGTTTCATGTGCATCTTGTTACTGGAATTATAAAGAAATAATAAGGTCCAGATACTTTTGATGTGATCTTACGAGCGATATTAGCTTTTCGAGAAATAGTTAAATAAGCTAGTATAACAAAGCTTTGTGATTTAATGAATATGTCTGAAACTATGTACAAGTCTTCTTTTAATTCATTAAGCAAAGAAATTGCTAACTCTTACAATTACATAGCTAAAGCATACAAGAATGTTACAGCTAAAAAAGTACGTAAAAAATGGGATACGCGTTTCTTAATGGGTTTATAACTATAGTTAGCAAAATAAACAGCACAAGTGTGATAATGTGTCCTTTATGAAAAGTGCAAACATTTCACACAAATTTACAAAAAGATTCATCAAAATGCATGATGTCTAAAGAAAGACACGTTTCCTGGATTAATCACACAAAATCAGCTGGATCAATGGAAGCAAAAAGTATTGTTAAATACTTTCAGTTCGCAAATGAGACAAGAATATTAAAATATTTTTAGTTATATATATATTTATATATATATACATATATATATATATATATACATATATATATATATTTATATATATACATATATATATATATATATATATATATATATATATATATTTATATATATATATATATATATATATATATATATATATATATATATATATATATATATATATATATATATATATATATATATATGTATATATATATGAAGACCTCAGTGGAAAAACCGGCGTTGTCACATTAAAAAAGTATTAAGAAAGTATTTGTTGATCATTAATAAATGTCTTTATTTAAAGCAAAGAAAAAAAATTTTCGTATAAAAAATTACAAAATGTTTTGTTTTGAATAAATTTTAAATAAAATAATTATAATATTAATTTTTTTAAATTGCTTAGTTTCATTTGCTTTAAATAAAGACTTTTATTAATGATCAATAAATAGTTTCTCAATATTTGCCTTCAATAAAAAACTATAATTACAGAATAGCTTTACTACAAATATACCCGGCAGGACTACCAGACGATTATACGATCTTATTATGAAGCCCTGTACAATATCAAATATAATAATAATAATAATATTAATAATAATCATAATAATAATAATAATAATAATAATAATAATAATAATAATAATAATAATAATAATAATAATAGTAATAATAATGAATCAAATTAACCAATACAAATAAATCAACATAAACTATATATAACTGTGTTTAAAATATAAATATAGTGAATAAATTATAGGAAACAGAAAAACTAAAAACAAGAAAAATGTTTCTGTTCAAAAGATAACCTTTTTTAATTTTTGCTTGAAAGAAGTTAAAGTCTATTTTGAAGACAAATCAAAATTAAGCAAAACTATTTTATTCCATAAATAAGAACCGCGGTAAGAAATAAATAGTTGTTCAAGTTTAGTTTTGGCAGAAAGGTTCTTGGAGATTTTCCAATTACAAAGATTGTATTTGTTTATGGGTTTTACGTTATAAAGGTTTATAAGTACATTATCAAGGCATAAATGATTTTTACATCTAAATATGAAACATAAAATATTATAAACTTTAGTTTGGATACATTTAAGGCTTTCATTTTTCTCAGAAGTGGTTTTGAGTTTGAAAAACGATTTACAAAATTATTAAGCGAGCTGCGTGTTTCTGATGCTGTAAAGAGATTTAAGTTTAGTTTTGTGCGCGCTTTCCCGTAAATATTTACATAGTTTAAATGACAGTGGATAAACGAATAATATAGTTATTTTAATTGTTGCTTATTTAACATATGTCGAATTCCAATACTTTTAGCAACTTTCATAGAGATATTATCGATTTATTGTTTCCAGGATAAATTTCCGTCTACAAGAACTCCAAGAAGTTTAGTAACTTTTTCCCTTTTTAGTATTGTATTATCATGAAGAGACAGGGCATCGTGTTTAGTAGGCATTTTTTTCTGGATATTGGGTAAAAAAAGTATCCATTTTGTTTTATCAATATTAAAAGACAACCTGTTTTTCTTAAACCAATATGAGATTTTATTTAACTCTTGTATCATATTATTAAAATGCGTATTTATGTTGTCATAAGATTGGAATAGGTTTGTGCCATCAGCAAAAATTATAGTGGTTCAGTTATAGGCTTTTAATACATTAGTAACGGTGATACATCTTCATATCCAGCCATGCTAAAAGCTAATCCCTATCAAGAACAGACAATTCAAAGAATTGAATGTATAGGCTGTCCTATGTCCGGAAAAGTATGAGCACTAGACAACAAAATTTAAAAAACGATTTAAACAATAAAAAAACATTTGGTGGGACAGGTAGGTTAACTGAAAAAAAAATTAACAAAACTCAAAATTGAGAGTTATTGCTGTTAGCCAAAATATAAATTTTTATCAGATGCGTAAAAATATATTAGTAGTCTTGCACCACTCATGTGCAGCAGGTTCATCAGATGCTAAACATATTCTTTGTCCAACAATCATAGATTGATTATGCAAATAACATAGATTGATGGTGTAAATAAGTTTCTAAATGCTTTAGTAGACCTTTCCCATAAATCGTCAAACGCGAAATGCATTGTAGTAGTTTAAATCTAAACAATCCGAACAAAGTTTTTTGAAGTAAATAATATTTATGTGATGTGTTCTGTAATGCTTTAAAATATAACTGATGCTAGTTCTTCTTAGAACTCTTGTCCGGCACTTATTGCTGTTTTACGTGAACTTAAACATGGTGAACTTGTTGTTGTCTATAAAGAAGAAGAATCTATAAACAACAGTATTTCCACTTGGACAAAAGACCTTTCATTTTTGCGAAATACAACTCACAATTTTATTAAGGATTGTCTTGTTAATGTGGCTATATCTGTAGATAATTGTAAAAGAGGTGCCAAAAATCATCAAACTCTTGGCTATAGCTTATTTAAAGAAAATTATGTAAAAAATGTATGTATCAAAACAAATGTAAAAGTATCCATAATAAATACATCCATAATAAAATGTAAAAAATGTAAAAGTATCCATAATAAAAGCATCCATAAATTTGTTTATTGTAAAGTTTTATGTTGCAACGCTGCAACACAAAACTTTACAATAAACAAACTTATGGATGCCTTTACATTTGTTTTGACAAAAAACTTTGTATTGGTTACGTTTAGGGATCGCCGGTTACAATATACGGTATACTAACTTTACGGTAAACTTTACCGTATATTTGGTATACTGAATGTTAGTATACCATTTAGTATACATATATGCTTTTATTTATGAAATATTTCCGCAATGGCTTGATGATTTAATGATTATACTTATTTTCTTAATGTATTTAATTGCTATACTTTATTTAATATATTGTTGAATAAATAATTAAAGTGATTTTTAATTTGATTTTTTAATATTTTTTGTTTTAGTTTGTTAAACTGTTATAGTTTTATACCAATAAATATTTTTATACCACGCTCTTTATTAGGTATGTTAAATGAAATTTGTTTATTGATTAAATTCTAGGTTGTTATATATCATTAGAAAGAGCTTCTATTGAATATTTTAAAAGTGAAAAAATTATTAAAATCAAACGATTCCACAAAAAGTTATGACGTTTTAAGTACCGATTTTCAGATATATAGATTTGTTGATAAAACTGTGTCAAAATAAAGTTTTTTTTAACTAAAATTATTATAACTTTGTCAAATCATATATATATGCCTAAAACTTAGTTTCAATAGATAGATATAAGAATAGCCTACACATTAACACTGTCCTACACCCTCAGGGTGTATCTGGTAGGCTAGAAGGGCCACCCAACCTCCACCTTCACTGTCATAAAATCAATAATTCATCTTTAAAAGAGTATTTTTTTTTTGTAATTACTAGTTTTTATATGCAAGTAGTTGTTTTTATTTCCTTCTAGAACAAATACGAGAGGTTGATTTTTGAGTCAGGGTGTATGTGGGGTTGGGGTAAGCACCGTATTATTGAAAACACCCTATTAAAGTGTAAGACCCCTCAAAAATCATTAAAAAAATCAAAAAAAAATATTTTGTGTAATTCTGACACGAAACTTATCGCTGAACTCGAATTTGAAAACTATTTCTTCAAGTAAGACTTAGTTCTTGAGGTATAAATCTATTCCTTCGACTGGGTAAATTTGATCTGCCTAGCAACACGCATAGCAACAGGTTTTTAATCAGAATTGCAAGCTTTTTTTTTTTGTTATTTAATAAACTTTTTTAACAATGGGTAAATCATGTAGAGTCAAGCAAAGTACTTAAAGTAAAAAATCCAGAAAATTTCATTTAAATAGATCCACTTAAACTTTGCCAATCGATTCAACTCTATCAGTTGCTCCTGTAATTAGTTATGAAAATGACCATATTTCTTGTAAAACTTCTTTAAATTTATCGATATCCCCAATAAAAATTGAGAAAATTGAGACAACTCAGCATAATAAAACTAAAACTGTTGGTATTGAAATTTTGTCTAGTGTAATTAATCAACTATGTTGTAAAAAATGTTTACAATCAGAATTCAATCTTTCATAATGTTTCCTCGAAAAAAAAGGACTCAACTCAATGTTTAATATTTGCTGCTCTAACTGCAATGAAAAAACTGAATTTTATACTTCAAAGAAATATTCTGGGAAAAAATTTTGAATGTAAATAATAGAATAGTTTGTTCAATGCGCCATGTAGTCAAGTTATTTCAGGATTAGAAAAGTTTACATCTTAAATGAACATTCTTAAACCTATGATTAAAAATGATTACAACAAAATAAATAAATCTGTCTCTGATTGTGCTAAAATTGTCGCAAAAGAAACAATAATTGATGCCGTTAAAGAAATTTGTCAATCTTCTTCAAATATTGTTAACACTGCATTATCAGCTGACGGTAGTTGGCAACATAGCGGGTTTTCTTCATTAAATGGAGTTATTACAACAATATCAATGGCCACAGTAAAAATTCTTGATTACGAGCCAATGAGTTGGTCATGCAAAGCACGTAGTCTAAAGTTAAAACTTAAAGAAAATAATCCTTTCGCATTTGAAGCTTGAAAGTTACCACATGTTTGAAAATAAAATTATCGTGGCTCTGTTTCTGGCATGGAAGTAATTGGTGCACAAAGAATATTTGGTCGTTCTATTTCACAAAGAAAACTAAGGTATGTTAGCTATTAAGGTGATAGCGATTGTAAAAGCTAACTCTTTATTCCTGGTATATATACTCTTCAAGGCTGTTCAATCATAAACAAAAAGCGTTTAAATTTTAGAGTATTAAAATCGACCAACATCTAAACAAAGTTAAAACAAGTTATTCATGGATGCAAAAAAAAAAAGATGACTCAGAGAATGACCAAGAAGGTTATCTATATGATTCTGGTTCTTGTTCTTATAAATAACAGATTTTAAATGTCAGATTTGCATGAAATTTTCACCAAATGTTTATTGCATCTAGTTTTACAATAGGAACTAAAAGTTTTAAAATACTGTTAGGAGTGTTTGATTTATAGAAGATTTAGTTCACAAGAATGCAATTTAAATACGCCATTTTAAGAAACTCAGCATAGCTTAAATACTTTGTTTTTTGTAGAACAATTTTAGTTCAGTTTGTAGATTACTATGTTGTTAATCATATGCCAAAAAGTCATATTCTATATGCTTTCGGTTACTGAGATAGAATGGCCGGGGTGCCCTAAATATTTCTGGGTGTCTGCCATTTTACTTCGTAACCATGGCAACTAATAAATTTATTTTGGATTATTTAAAATCCTGTTATATAGTTGTTTCTCAGAATATACATGGTTTTTTATTAAAGAGATTTTTTCAATAAATAATTTTTTGAGGGGTCTTATACCTTAATAATTTGACACTAATAGTAATATTATTACTAATAATAATAGTATTACTATTAGTTTTACTGTTTCCATGCAAAAATCATCAAATAAATTTCAAAATGAAATTATTAAAATTCGGACAATTTAACTTTTCACTCATTTTATCTAAATAAAACAACATTATAAAATTATTAATTATGACAGTAATAATATAAACAAACAATAATATAAACCTTTTTAAGCTAAAAAGGTTTATATTATTGTTATTTAATATAAATTTATTGTTATTGTTATTAAAATATAATAATGTGATTATCAATAATAATAAAATTTAACCTGCAAAAAATTTTATCTCGTACTCCCTCCCCCCTCCCCCCGCAAATGATTAAAAAAAATTTAAAACACAATTATCATTACTTCATTGGAAGAACATCGACTTTAGTGATAACGCAAACAAAATTTACGATGATTTTTTTAATACATTTTACTCAGTTTATGATGCCAATTTTCCTTTACATGAAAAAACATTAAATCAAAAAAACATTAATTCTCCCTGGATTACCAAAGGTTTAATAAAATCATCAAAAGTTAAGCAGAAATTATACATAAAATATCTAAAAAACAAATCATTCGCCAATGAGAAAATATACAAAGACTACAAAAATCTTTTTGAAAAAGTTCGAAAAAACTTAAAAAAACATTACTATTCTAAAATTCTCAATAAAGCCAAAAATACTTGTAAACGCTCCTGGGAAATAATAAAAGAAATTATCGGTAAAACAAAACCGTGCTCAGGTTCCCTGCCACACATGATCAAAGTAGATAACAATAATATAATTAATTCTCAAACAATAGCTCACGAATTTAACAAATTCTTTGTTGAAATTGGCCCTAAATTATCTAAATTAATTCCTAACACTGAAACATCATTTAAAGATTTTCTAGTACCGATGGATAATTGCATTCACTCGGATGAGTTATCTAAAGAGTTACTATTTGATGAGTTCGAAAAAGCCTTCAAAACACTAAAAAAAAATAAAGCAGTTGGACCGGACGAAATCAATGGTAACATAATTATAGATTGCTATGAACAATTAAAATATATTCTTTTTAAAGTCTTTAAATCATCAATCGAACAAGGAGTCTTTCCTGATCAATTGAAAATTGCTAAAGTTATTCCACTATTTAAAGGTGGTGACAAATCTGACATTAGTAATTACCGGCCTATTTCTATCTTATCTATATTTTCAAAAATACTAGAAAGAATCATGTTCAATAGAGTATTTAATTATTTTAGTTTAAATAATTTATTATACAACAATCAGTTTGGCTTTAAGAAGAATAACTCAACCGAGCATGCAATTATTCAGTTGGTACGTGAGATTTCCAATTCTTTTGAAAAATCTCAATTTACATTAGGAATTTTTATCGATCTTTCAAAAGCATTTGATACTGTGGATCATGATATTTTACTTTATAAACTTAATTATTACGGAATAAATGAAAGAGTTAGTAAATGGTTTCAAAGTTATTTATCCAACAGAAAACAATTTGTTTCTTGTAATGATCTTAATCATACACAGTTTTTAAATGTTTCCTGTGGTGTTCCGCAAGGTTCCATCTTAGGCCCTCTTTTGTTCTTAATATATATCAACGACTTGCATAAAGCATCAAATCTTCTAAGTATTATGTTTGCTGATGACATAAACTTATTTCTATCTAACAGTGACATCTACCTACTATTCTCCGTTATGAACAAAGAACTTCAAAACATATCTAAATGGTTTAAAAGTAACAAATTAACATTAAATGTAAACAAAACAAAATGGATTTTTTTCCACCCGCTCTCCAAAAAACGTTCTCTACCCCAAAATTTACCAAAAATTTTTATTGACCATAATGAAATAAAAAGAGATTCTGTAACTAAATATCTGGGGGTTTTCATTGACGAGAACATCACATGGAAACATCATATTAACTATGTCTGCTCGAAAGTTTCAAAAAGTATTGGAATTCTATATAAGGCGCGTACTCATTTAGATAAAAATAATTTAACTAAACTTTATTATTCTTTTATTCATAGTTATATAAGTTATGGAATTATTGCCTGGGGTAGTACTGATCAAAGTAAGTTACAATGTCTCCATCGCCGTCAGAAACATGCGATCCGTGTAATTAATTTTGCGGATCGGTTCTCAAATTCCTCAATATTTTTCAATCAAATGAAAATCCTCAATGTTTATAAACTAAACGTATATAAAAATTTATCTTTTGTTTATATGTGGAAGTATGATTTATCTCCTTTAATTTTTAAAGACCTTTTTATTTTGAAACCTCTAAGCAAGTTTAACATGAGGAATAATAACTATTTAAATAAACCACTCTGTCGAACAAAGTTCAATCAATTCTGTATCACTTATCGTGCAGCTCATCTCTGGAACAAAATTATTTTGCCTAACTTCGGCTTACCCCTAACTTATTCTGTTTTTAAAATTAAATTAAAAGATCTCATTCTCTCTATTGAAAATATCTTAGAATATTTTTAATTTGTCTTATGATATATAATAATTTTGAAATGTATGTTCAATCTTTGTTTTATACATTTTATATATTTTGTTGCCAATTTTTTTCTATTTGTCTCAGTGCTATTTTAATATTTTTATGTTAATTTTTTACGTTCTCTTATTGTAAAAAGGCGTTTTTATAATACTTTACGTACTCTGTTCTGTAAAAGGCTTCTGACGATAAGATCATTTGATCTTCTTTTAGAAGCCTTGTTTGTATTTGCAAAAAAATATGTAATTTATATATATTACGTCAAATGTAAACAAAAATATTGTCAAAAAAAAAAAAAAAAAAGGAAATTAAGTACCGAAATTGTGCACCTAAATAGGGTATCACCGCCTCTGAATCTGGCAACGAAATTTGGCAGGAACATAAAAAATGTGCTAACTCGAGTGTCAGAAAAATTGAGAGTTTGTCAGGCTTTATCTTCAATAATTCCTTGATGCAGAAAGTAAAAAACCGTTTTGTACTTTAATAAACTTTATAAGTAGATATCAACATATCTAGTTATAAAGTTTATTATTTTATTCAGAAAACACTAATTATTAAAGTTTATTCATTCAAGTTTTAAAAAATATCTATGTTGGTATGAAATTCCGAAAAATAAATCAACATAAGTCTGCATAAGATTATAGAAAAAAGGAAATTAGGTACCAAAATTGTGCGCCCAAATAGGATTTCACCGCCTCTGAATTTGGCAATAAAATTTGGCAGGAATATAAAAAATGAGCATACTCGAGTGTCTGAAAAAGATAGAGTTTGTCAGGCTTTATCTTCAATATTTGCTCGATAGAGAAAGAAAATAACAGTTTTGAATATCATTAAATCCACTTATAAAATTCGTCATTGTAATCAGAAGACACATATTATCCAAGTTAAATCATTCTATTTTTGAAAAAGTATCTATGTTTATATGAAATTCTAAAAAATAAGTCAACAAAATTTGGTACAACCACTATCTCTGAAATCAATTTTCAAAAATCGTTCCACAAAATTTTAGTACATTTATCGGTTCCGTAAAACGCGATTTCCGCATACCTATCTTTGTGTTGCTTTTTACCTTTTTAAAAAAGTATTTTTGCTTTTTTTTTACATGTTTTTTGTTTATTCTTTGAATTTATGTTATCTGAATCAAATGATAATAATTACTATAATTATTATTGTTACTACTTTTATTAATATTATTGTTATTGTTAATTATTAACAATAACAATAATTTTAACATAATATTGTTAACAATATTATACATATGCTTACTATTGTGTTTACGTAAAATAATTAAGATGGTTGATTAAATTTACAAGCATGTCTCTTGTTTTGGAAAAGGTTTTACAAGAAAAATTTATTGCAAATATTGTGATAAACAAATTACAGCACGCTCAACTTTCAGTTTGATGCAGCATATAAGGGGATGTTAAAAAGCATCTGTTAATGTTAAATTGTGCTTCAAAAAAATAAAAAGAGAAGTTCAAAGTGCTTTAGTTGAAACAAAAAGCAATGAAAATATGGCCTCACAAATCTCTGAAGATTCAGTTTCTAGGCAATCTTCTAAAAGAACTATACTAAATTCATACTTTGACACTATAAACAAAGATGGCATTGAAAAGATTGATAAATCATATGCAAGGGTGTTTTTTCATACAGGAGTACCTTTTGCATTAGCTGATTCTTCTGCTTGGAAGCAACATCATGCAAATCTTAGGCCTGCATATAAGCCTCCATCTAGTAAATGCATTAGTGGACGTCTTAAAGATGCATTAAATGATGAAAAACGTTCAATAAAAGAATATGTCAATAATTCTGAATATGTAAGTATAGTGACTGATGGTTTTTTAAACATTAATACAAATCATCTCATTAATTATTCGATTCATGTTGAAAATAGGACAATCAAACCAATTGCTTACAAAATTGAGCCAACTGGTCAGGAGCAACAGACTGGCATTAATATTGCAACTCGCATAGAAAATGTTATTCTAGAGGTTGGTGTTGATAAAGTTACAAGCATTGTAACTGATAATGCCTTAAACATGAGAGCTGCATGGGATATTATTGAAAAAAAATTTCCAAAAATATTTTGTAATGGTTGTGCAGCCCATACAATCAATCTTTTAGTAAAAGATATTTGCCTTCTGCCTGAATTTGTGGATGTTTTAGAAAAGTCCAGAAAACTGACAGCATTTGTTAAGCAAAGAACATCTCTTGTTGATCAATTTCGTATAATTCAAAATCGTGTTAAACAAGAAAATAATTTAAAGAAAATGCAAGCATTATCACATGCAGTTTTAACACGGTGGTATAGCCATCATACATCAGTTGCTTGTAATCTTGAAAACAAGTTAGTCCATTTGAATTTAGTCAACTCAGGTGCCTTTACGCGCATATCTTTATCCACAAAAAAGTTAGAGTATATAAATATTATACAAGACAATTTTTTTTGGGAAGATTGTCAACGTTTTATTAATGTTATGAAACCATTATCAAAACTAATAAGTAAACTGGAATCAGATACTTGTTTACTTTCTTAAGTTTATTTAGGATTTGTTAATTTAATGCAAATATGGAGTGAAGACTCAGTATTGAAAGCTCTTGTTTTACACCGATGGGAATTTGTACATACACCGTCCATGGGGTTCGCATACTTTCTTGATTCACGAAATCATGGTAGTAGAATTATGTATACTGAGCCTCTTCCATCCAGTAAAAGTGACCTTGTTATAGTCCTTGAGTTACTTCCAAAGTACATAGTTGAAACAAGAGGATTTTGCAATTATCAAACTTCAAAAAATGAAATAAGATCTTTTAGAGACTATGCGCAAATCCAACTCCAGATTTTGCAGCTCAAGTTAAGTTAATGGATCCTGATATCTGGTGGAGTGTTGAGGGTGCAAGTAAATTTCCAAATTTAGCTAAATTTGCACAAATAGTCTTTACCATTCCAACTGCAACTTCTTTACCATTCCAATGCAACTTCTTTACCATTCCAATTGCAACTTCTCAAGCTGCAAGTGAACGAATATGGAGTTTGTATGATTTTATACATTCAAAGCGTAGAAACCAACTTGCAAAAGATAAAGCAATCGGCTTAGTTCTTATGTATGTAAATGCCACACTCCATGAAAAAGAAGCAAATATTGCTGATATAATGCTTGGTAAAACTAGTGATCATGATGAGATTGATGAAGATGATGTTGCTGTTGATTTTAATCTAGAGACTTCAGTTGATAATTTTCAATTATTTGAAAACACTAGAATTTATTATTAAAATTTAAATTATGCAAAAAACAAACATGTTTGCTTTAAAAATGAAGAAGCAAGATAAGAATCCATTGTCAAGTGGTTGCTGATTTTGATCAAACTTTTTAATTTCATTTTTTTCATTTATTTAGTGAGAATGTGGAGCAAAATTTTATAATTGTTGGGATTATCCGGCTCATCAAAAATTTGCAATTATCAAACTTCAAATGAAAAAGCAAGTTTAAGGGGGAGGGGGGGGGGTTAATAGAACAGGATGTGAATATTTTATATTGGTATATATAAAAAGTTTGTCGAAGTTTCAAAAACTTTGAAACTTCGACTTGTTTTTATTTTAACTTTTAAAACCGATAAATACGAAATACAACAAAAAAGTGTTTTAAAACCCTGTGCTAGTTTGACTATTTTGCCGGGTTCGTCGGCTATTTTAATCCAGAGATAAAAGTCTTGTTTTAATTTAGAGTGATGCCGAAATCTATTTTTTAATTAGTTTGCAATGAGTCAATGTACCACAGTGAAATAAGCATTAACATTTTACTACAATTTTTTTATTTAATGCAAATATGCAGTCGGTTTCTAAAACCGCTGTCTAGTTGATTTTGGCCGAAAGCTATAGTAAAATTGTAAGAAAACTGACTTTAAAGAGAAACACACTACCCTTGATATACTAATAAAAATGATCAAAAATGTATTAAATCTGCTGAAACTACGAATGTGTAAAATTATTTTAAAGTAATTTATGGCCTATATAAAAAGTAAGTATTGTTTTAAGTATACAACAGGGAAATATCGTTGCATTTATATACGAAGATTTTTGACAAAGACATTTAATAAAAAAACAATTATTTTTGAAAGTTTCAGTTGTTTTGTTACATTATTAAGTTGTTATTATGCCCTAGCCAACCTTCATTGCATAATAGTTTAAACACAGTCAAAGACAAGTCCTACTAGTAATTTGTTAATTAAAAAAATCTGTTCCATGTTTTTTTTATTTAGTTTTGGCACAAGATTTACTTTATTATTGTATAAACAAGTGTGCAAAGTTTTGAGAAGTATTAATAAGATTAATATTAAGTATTTATAAGATATCTATTCAATATTATTTATAAGAATGAAACTAACTTATTTTTGGGTTTCTGGAACCAAACTTCTAAACCATAAAGTTTTTTTAAAAAAACTTTAATTAAATTTTTAAAGTATTTGATTGGCAGTCTAGAAACAAAATGTGAAGAAATAAAAAGTCTAGTAAGAAAAAGCACAAATAAATTAACACAGGGATAGGGGGTATTTGTACCAATTATTTAATACTTCCGTTAAATTTAGATATAATACATTTATTGCAGTGATTTAAATCAATTCAATGTAGTAACACAAAGTCTTTTAATTGAAAAACTACACAAAAAAATATCCATACAATAGTTGAAAAAAACTGAATAGGATAAACTTCGATTTTAAAATAAGATGATATAACCACGTCCATAACTAAACATGTGGTGTTATAAGAATTATGTACAAGATTTTGAATTCTATCAAAAATCCAAGCCTCAGACACAACAGGCTTATTTAGCCTCTTCTCGATCATTTGGAGCCTTTTGTTCATTAATAGCATCTCCTTTATCACGCGGCCTTCGATAACGGGGTCGCCTTGGTTTTAACTGCTTCTGCCCATCACCAGCAGGCTTATCATCATTTCTTTGCTGGGAACTTTGTTCCTCTTCTTGACGATCAGAACGCTCACCTTCGTCACCAGAACTTTGTGGGGGACGTCTAAATATAAATAAAAACAACACTTACTAAAAATTCTAGCCATTTCCATTTAATAATTTTACTTTGCATTCTTAAGCAAACAGATTAATAATTAGTTTCAATTTACAAAATAAAGTAAGCATTTGAAATGACTAAAATATAAGTAAATGGTTTTATTCTTAATATAGCACCTGAGATAACTGGAGAGATTCATTGAAGACCTTAAGTAACGCATACAAAAAATATGAAACTTAAATCTTACCTAGGTCTTCTTCTAAACCATCTTGGACGTTTTCCTCTAGTACTACCCTCTTGACGCTCACTTTCCTCATCACGATCTCCTTTACGACCCTCGTCTTGAGAAGCATACTCATTACCTGATCCTTCACTTCGCTGCGGACGACGACGATATCTACCATATCCTCTCCCTCTTCCCCTGCCTCGTCCTCGGAAAGCTATGTTAAAACAATACACCAATATAAAACATTATTTTATTAAAAAATAAATAAAGGTTTAAATATAAAATCTAGCTGAAATTTTTTTAAAAAAATGACAAAAATAGTAAAAATATAAAAACCTGAAAATTACTTACATAAATGAAATCATTTCAAATATGATTAACTTATAACAATATAATAAACTTAAAGAACAATTATATCTACAAACCAAAAATGATGAGCTGTAATAACAAAGACTCAAGTTGAACATAACTGTATTTCACAATTATGATAATGAGGTTTAGCTACATTAGAGATTTTGCATATACAATTAGATTTAAACTTACATTTAAGATTTAAACTTTAATATATTTAACAAAACTTTAGATTTAAACTTATAAAACTTTATTGCTAAACTTACATTGTCTTTTAGGTTGTTCATCATGTTCAGAAGTAGCCTCTTTGTCTTCAGGCTCATTATCTTTATCACTTCTATCTTCAGCAACATCAGATTTTCCTCCACGGTAGCCGCCTCTACCTCCACGGTAACCACCTCTGTTACCCCTTCCTCTTCGATAACCTCCATACCTTGGTCTTTTATCAGGTGCGTATTTACTACCTTGCACAGGTTCACCATTAGGTCCGGTCACATTGATGGCTTCATGACCCTTCACACCTTCGACGACATCAAACTCTACTGTCTCACCATCTCCAACACTACGTAAGTACTTGTTGGGATTGTTTTTGACAATAGCAGTTTGATGAACAAACACATCGTTTTGTGTGTCATTACGATGGATGAACCCATAGCCATTGCGGACATTAAACCACTTAACAGTGCCAGACACTTTGTTTGCTGAAAAGATAAACAGAATCAGATAAAATCATTAGACAGCACATGTAATCAGTTATGTTTATTAAATTGGGACTCAGTATTACTTCATTTCCGCCTGGGATAAAACAAAACATTTATGGTAAATTAAAATCTATGAAAGCATTGCTTTACTTTCATACTTTAAAATCCTAGTTTTAAGAAGTAGACAAATACTTACCTCTTTATTTGTTACTTTAGAGTCAAAAACATATAATCAGTTAAAGGAAACAGTCATTATTTTAATAATATGAAAACCCTGAATTATTTTATTTTCGCTAAGATAATTTAAGATTTTCTTAGATAACGAGAGATTTCCAAAACGAGGTGGCAATTTCTTAGTTTAGCTCAGTACATAAACTAATTAATATACTTTTTAGGTTTTAGGAATTAATTATGAACTTGCTTAATAAGTAACACTAGTAAAATTAAAGACCATTTAATTTTAACAAAGCTTCACAAAATTAAGTTGCAACTTAAGTATTTGCAACAAAAATGTACTATACAATGCTAAATTTACGATCATTTAATTTTAGTCTACATTATAAATGCCTCAATCTATGCTCACCAATGATTTTAGCTGGTAACTTAGAAAGTCCCTCTTTTCCTTCCTCCTTATGAGTTTGCTGACTTCCTGCAGATAATTCATCTGTGGCAGCTGACATTGTGGGAAGAGCCGTCCACTTGGCTAAACCACGATGGAAAGATGGTATAAATTTTGATGGTAAACAGTTAGATGTCCTAGCTCTTTCTGTTTAAGATCTTACTGCATGAGGAAAGCGGGAAATCCTTTTTAAAGTTAAAAAAAGTAATCAAAACGGGGGTTAAAATATAACAAATACGTAATAAAAAAATTTTTATTTTTAAATTAAAAAAATATTTATAATCAAATTAGAAATTAAAAATTAATTTATATTTTTATAGATTTTATAATATAGATTTAACATATAATACAATTAAAAAATTTAAATACTAAAAAGAAATGCTTACCCGTAAAAACATTACTGCATTGTGGGATAGGAAATAATTTAGCAAGCCACGTCAATGAAGTTTAATTATTTGTTTGATTGTCATCGTAAAAAAAGTGACCGCCCATACCGACCGTAATATACTTTTAATCATTTTAAGGCGCTTAACAAAGAATTGTTGTAATTCCTAAAAATGAAAGTATGATCAATTCTTAAAAATTAAATTTTTTACTTAGGTATATTTGTAATAGTAAACTTGTTTAGTATTTTGCATTAGATATAGGTAAATATCGATTAACGCTATAAAGCGTAAAACGGAATACGTCTTAAAATAAATGTGTTTTAACATGAAAACACAGTTATTATTATTTTTTTTATATATAGTTTTCATAGTTGGGTTAGACACCCTCATCGACCCCTCTAAGGACGGCCTTGCTTATTTTCCGATTTAAGACTTTTCTCTTGATACCAAGTTGTACGAACATGAACTAGGTCAAGATTTATTGACAGATTTTCAATTTAACCAAAAATCTTTTTTCATTTAAGATTTATGACCATGTAAAGCTAAAAACCCCACTCATTTACCCACTGAAAATAACTTTGAACGGTCGTAACTTTTAAACGAGAAATTTTTTTTGATAAAATTTGACATCTGACGATGAATTTCAATTTCAAAAGTCTAATATAGCACACAAAAAAATTGAAAAATTCTTATAGGCTTCATACCCTAGGGAAAAGCTATTAGAGGTGCAATAGGGTTTGCTACAATTGTTTTAATGATAATAAAAATAATTATAATAATAACAATCATTATAAAAATAATAGTAGTAATAATAATAACAATAATAATAACAATAATAATAATAATAATAATAATAATAATAATAATAATAAGACAAGCTGTGATAAGATGGAAAAAAAAAGATTAAAAAATTATTAAAATTGAACGATTCTACAAAAAGCTATCGCATTTCAAGTATAGAATTTTTGATGTCTTTTTTTTTTTTTTTTTTTTTTTTTTAAATATTTTGCCGTTTAAAAATATTACAATAACCAATTATATTTTACAATTTTTACATTAGTAACGACAGGACTTCTAGACGATCATGTGGATCTTGTCATGAAGCCCTTTACAATATATGGTTAATTTTTGATAAAAATACAATGTCTTAAGTGAAATAATAATATTAATACAACTTTATGCAAAAACATGTAAAAACAAAGAAAAAATTTTAAAAAGCCAAGATTAAAAAATAAATAAAATATACAAAATAGAACAACAACGAATAAACAAACAAACAAAACAAAAAAACAGTTAAAAGTAAATCAAAATATTTTCAATTAAAAATATAATTCTTTTAAGTTTTTGTTTGAATGAGGCAAAAGTCAGTTGGGTAGAAAAATCAAAATTTGGTAAGACTATTTTGTTCCAGAGACAAGGACCTCGATAAGAAACAAAAAACTGGTCTTTGCTTTTATGGCAAAAAGGGGCAATAAGATTGTTATTAATTCGAAGATTATATTTGTTTTTAGGTTTCATACAATAAAGATTTTGTAATACGTTTGGCAACAAATTTTCTCTACATTTAAACATGAAACATAAAATGTTAAAGACATTTTGTTGATATACATTTAAAATATTCATTTCTTTAAAAAGTTGTTTCGTATGAAAAAACCGATTTTTAAAATTTATTGCGCGAGCTGCGTGTTTCTGATGAAGGTAAAGAGATTTTAGTTTTGATCTATGAGTGCTTCCCCATATAATATTCGCGTAGTTTATATGACAATGTATAAATGAATAATATAATTGTGTTAACTGGTGTTTACATAATACATTTCTTGCTTTATAGAGAATTCCAATGCATTTAGCGATTTTATTGTAGGTATTATCAATATGATTTCTCCAAGAGAGATTCTCATCAATATATACTCCAAGAAACTTAGTAACTTTTTCTCTTTTTATTATTATACTATCAATTAAAATATCTAGGTTAGTTGAAGAAACGGTGGCCAAATTTAGAGTTTTTCTTAACTTTGAATGCCATAACTTTGTCGGTTTTTATCAACATTCATAAAAAATTTTATTAAAAATTGATCCCCACCACGTCCCTGGTAATACCGCACTTAACTTGTTTCTCGGTGCAGCGGCCTTGTTCGTCGAGGTTCATATCACGGAGTTATAAAGTTGAGAGAGTGTTGTAACCACAAAAAGCAGCCTCCTCGGCTGTAGTGGCCTTCTCGGCCTTGGGGAGGCGAATAATTGAAAAAAAGAGAGAAAGAAAGGTCTCAAAAAGGAGAATAAGTAAAAGTCTATAACACCCTTTAATTTATTCAAAATCTTGTTTTTTTTTAAAAGAAAATTAATTTTTTGTGGAAAACTTTAATTTTTAAAACATTTTCGTTTAAAATATCTTCATTTGCTTATGTGCAAATGAAGATATTTTTTCTTCAAAGACCATCAGTGCATCACAGTGGAAATCAATCGAGGGAGCAGTAGAAATTTTTTCACCACTTAAAGAAGCTACAAAAACGTGGTCGGCTGAGTCTATTATAACAATTAACACTGTCGCCGATTCTCTTTATTTAATCCATGACAAAATTGATCAATTTATTAAGACGGATGGAAAAAATGGCTACAGTGTCTTGTATGCAAAAAACTTGAAAAGCTGCATTGAGAAAAGATTTCCTCTTTTTTACACTGGAAACTTATTGCGTGCTGCAGCAAACTACTTAAATCATGCTTTAAAAGGACTTCACTTAAAGCTCTTCAAAAAATTTCAAACAACAAAAGAATGGTTAGCCTCACAGATTAAAGATAATTTTGAGTGCCAACCTGTTGCCAGAGTCCTTTGAGCAGATTTGTCCCCTAATTCAAAACTGAAGCGCAAGTTAAACGTCAAACTTGAAACACAAAGCCAACATCTGAACTGAATCCTATTTTGATCGAAATGTGCCAGTATGAGTATCTCCCTGATGCCAAAAAAGACTTTCCGATTCTTGATTGGTGGAAATTGCATTCAAATACATTGCCAGAATTCTCTTTATTAGTTAGACAAATTTTAGCTATTCCAGCAAGTTCAACTAAATCAGAGAGAGTTTTTAGCTCAGGTGGAAATGTCGTACGATTATCCAGACACATCCATTACACCCAAAAAAAGTAGAACAAATCATCTTAATCAGAGAAAACATTGTCTTGTTGGAAAAGTTTGGCAAAAAAGTTCTGAATTAATATTTGAAAAAGTTGTTTACATTTGACAAATGTCATTTGTGTCTGTTTGTCAAAACCATGTTTACATTTTTTTTTTTACTCGGGTTTAAATAAATTTGTTTTCAAAAATTGTTAAATTTCTCGTCTCATCTCGTTCTCGGTCTCACGAGAAGTACTAACTTCTCGTCTCGGTCTCGTCTTGGTTTGAAAAAACCTAGTGTCGCTCATGGTTATAAAAAGCAGCACAAAGAGCGTGGTATAAAAATTTATTGGCATAAAACTATAACAGTTTAACGAACTAAAACAAAAAATAATAAAAAATCAAATTAAAAATCACTTTAATTTTTTATTCAATAATATATTAAATAAAGTATAGCAATTAAATACATTAAGAAAATAAATATAATCATTAAATCATCAAGTCATTGCGGAAATATTTCATAAATAAAAGCATACCGTAAAAACCCCTAATTCCGGATGGTTTAGGACTTAAATTGTCATAACTAGCTCAATATAAAGAATTTTGAAATAATTTTTTTAAATAAATAAACTTCATAACAAGACAAATCAAACGATATAAAAAATTTTATTTTTGCAATATAAATCTATCTTTTATTTTATTTTTAAAAAATATTGTTATTATCCGGAATTAGGTGTTTAAGTCCCTAATTCCGGATGCGTATAAAATACAGAAAAACACATACACAAATAATACTAACATTAAAATAATTATTTTAATACATTAAAAAAATAAAATTGTTTAAAAAAAAAAGAATATATATTATTTTACACACATTTGTTACAAATAAATTCCATGGTTGGACGATAATCAAAGACACATTCAATGCATGACCAATTTAAACACTGCTCATACGCAAGCCATTGGTTATCTAACTTATTTCTCCAATTAATTTCGCAAGAATAACATAGAAGATCATCAGATACTAAAATGTTATTTGAAGCTTGAGGAAAATGAGGGTCTTCTAAT
This sequence comes from Hydra vulgaris, assembly GCF_038396675.1. Taxonomy (NCBI): domain Eukaryota; kingdom Metazoa; phylum Cnidaria; class Hydrozoa; order Anthoathecata; family Hydridae; genus Hydra; species Hydra vulgaris. The sequence goes on from NC_088925.1 coordinate 58,249,021, forward strand.
TGATTCTTTGTCTTTATACCTTTTTTACCTGGTATTTTAGACGACTGACTTTGTCTCAACTTTTTTTTTCTTCTCTTTTCTGTGCATCCCAGTGGGCACGATACGTTTTTAAAACGTTTTTTACACGTTTTTATAAGGTTTAAACCTAATAAAAACGTCCAAAGAACGTTTTAAAAACGTACTGTGCCCACTGGGATTTTTTGCTTTTTGAGTAGCAGTGGAAATCTTTTTTTGTTCTCTAGTAAATTTCTTTGCAGCTTGTTCATCTAAATTTTTTTTTTTTTGATGTTTGTTCAGCTTCATCGTATGGCATCCGTATGGCATCCGCCGAAGTCATATTATAATTAGCTGGTCGCTTTATTCTCTCACTTTTTTGGACTTTTTTATTTAGAGTTGGTGTCAGTTGATCTCGAAGCATATTTAACACTGATTTGTCTATATCTTTGCCCACTTGTTGAACAGCATTATTCAAAGTAGCAAAGCTTTTAAGCAAAAATTCACGATTTGACATTCTTGACGGTGTGTTAGGTGTATTGGTAGCATTTCCCAAAACTAATGGACTAGATACTGTTGAAGAATCAAATAAATTTTCAATATTGTTGTTTTCGACAGCTTGAAACACAGCACCAATGGAAGTTTTTTTAGAAGAAATTTGCAAACGATCGAGTGGAAATGTACCAGTATTTTTGAAACCACTCCGTGCATTTTCAGGTTTAAACCCACTATTTTGGATGAGATCCTTAAACATGGCCGGAAAATAAAGATTAGTCAGGCTTTGAAAGTGATTTTTAGTCAAATAACTTTCGACAATTCTCTTCCATGCGCCTTTTACTGTTTTAAAAACGCCAACATCTAGTAACTGTAAAAAATGGCCGGAATGAGCCGGCAAACGCCAAAGTAAAATAGAATTTTCTAAAGCTTTTTTTTCAACTCTAAGCTCATATGTGAAGCATGGCCATCAAGTATTAGAACTTTAAATCCTGAAAGTTTGTTTGCGTGAGGCAAAAAAACTGTTTTAAGCCACGACAAAAAATGTTCGGATTCCATCCAGCCTGAACTACTACTACTAATAAACATTCTGGGCACCGCCTTTGCACCAGTCTTTCATAACACGTTTGCCTTTATAAATTATTTGATGAGGTAAATAGTTACCGAATGCGTCACAACAAGTCAAGATTGTCGTCATTTGCTTTTCATTCGATGGTGCTAGCTTTTTAGGGTTTTTTGTTCCTTTTCTACAAATAATTTTGACTTTGCCTTGATCCAATTGCAAACCAGACTCATCACAGTTAAATATTTGAAACGGCTTATCGCTTAAATTATGTTCATTATATGCTACTGATAATTGCTCAAACCAATTGTCAATTATAGCTGGTTGTGTGGCCACAGCTCTAATAGTTTGCATACCGCTTACTTTTCTTGGGCAAATTTCTTTACGATATTTATTCATGAAACCAGAGTACCATTTTCTAGTCGGTTTGCCGTCTTTGAATAGACTACGTTGGTTTGATTCTTTTAAATAGTTTTCAACAACAATAAACACATCTTTTCTATTCAAGCCGAAGCCAATATCACTCATAAATTTTAATAAATCAACAATAATAGCTTCAGTGATGTTGCTCATCTTTCTTGGCGCTCCTCGATTATTAGATGATTTTTGTTCTGTCAAAAAGTGTAGATTTTTCCACATTATAACACTTAGCAGCTTGTACGTATGAAATTTTTTTTTCAGTAATAGCTTGAATAGCTAGCTGGATTCGAATCTCTCGCTCTTCTTTTTGTTTAAAATTATCCATATTATACAGTAATACAATTAACACAAATGCGTTAACTTTATGGATGCTAAAAAAAATAGCTGTATCTGGATTAGTGTCAATTATTTTTTCCCTGGTGGCTATTTTATTTTTTATTACTTTCATGAACATAATATATTATATTATGTGCATGAAAGTGATAAAAAATAAAATAACCAATTGTAATTAACTGTATCCGGGACTCAAAAGTGTATTTGTTTATTGCTCCTGGCTAATTTGTTTATTTTTTTTTTTTAGGTATATAAAATAATAATTACCTCTATCCGGAATTAGGTGTCTTTTTTTTTGGCTGGTAACAAATTTGTTTTTCATATATTTCAATTATTTCAAAAGGTAATTTAATTTTTTTATGGCTAAAATAACAGCATAAAATTCTGCACAAAATAGTGTTTTTACTTTTTAATTTTTTTGTTGTAAGTCAAAGTTATTTTTTTCCTTTTTTTTGTTTTTTTAGTTATGAGAGGTTTCAAATTGAAATCTTTCATGATTGCATTAGTTTATATAATTTTTTTTTATATTTTTCGATTTGTCTGGTAAAGACGTTTATTAAATAAAAAAAATTATTCATAAATTCATTATATTAAAGGAGTTATGAAACTTTTTACGAAAACCATCCGGAATCAGGTTACATCCGAAATTAGGGGTTTTTACGGTATAGGTATACTAAATGGTATACGAACATTCAGTATACCAAATATACGGTAAATTTTACCGTAAAGTTAGTATAGCGTATAATGAACCAGCGATCCCTACTAACTATCCAGGTGTAAAGCGGAATTCAAGTCAAAAATAGGTATCTATTTTGGGTAACTTAGTAGGGTGTCTGGCGAGCTCTTTATTCCATAAAATTTGGCAGGTAGCAAGAAAAAAGATTTTTGCTGAAGTCTAAATATATTAGTCTATAAAAGTCTCACCCATTCCTTCAATATATGCCTGACGCACAAGCAAGAAGGAAATTTTAAACAATAATAAATTCATTATAGACAAGTTTTTATAAAAAAGATTTTCGTGCAGAATTAAAGTTAAATTATTCTATACTAAAAAAAAAAATTATTTTGATACAAGTTTCTAAAAAAATAATTGTTTGATTTATGTACAGAATTAGAAGTTGATTCTAACCTATACATAACCTATAAAAAAATGTTTACGTTTTTGAAATGAGGAAATTTTTCTAATGATAAACACAAAAAAGTTATTCCAATAAACAAGTAAATGAAAAAAAACTGCAAAACTTTAATTCATGCATAAACTTCAGAAGAGTTTCTTTTGAATATTAAGAAATAGTAAAAGAAGTAACGGGTGTTCCCTCAAAAATACAACTCCACAAAATACGATGGCTTATGTATAAATGTTAAAATAATAAAATATGAATTAATGTTCATGTAAACTAGACAGTATGTAATTTCAAATTTTTCTTTAGTTATAAAAGTGAGTTCAAAATAAGAATATGTATTTCAATCACGTATACTCATAAATTGTTAAAAACAAAGACAAACATCAAATATCGTCACCGGGAATCAATAGAAAAATGGTCTGAGCAGCAAAAAGCTGTCGCTCACCTTAAATGCGGACGCTTGTATAAAAGTTTTTTAACAAAAATTTTATTTTGGATTAGGAATTTTATTTTACATTGTTAAACTACTCAGTTGTTGCGAATGATCGGTATTACTCCATTGACCCCAAAAATGCTTCTGCAGACCTCACGTATAAAGAAAGGCTAAGTTCGAAAGCAAATTATTGCTAAGCTTGCAATTAGCCTCAAAGGTATGGCTAGACCATTATTCAAGCTATTTGGCTATTCTATTAACAAAAATGCATACAAAAAGATTGCAATGAATATACTTCGATTCCGTTCAAACGTTAACAATATTCTGATGACATTTACGTTTTTTGACCTGGCTTAGCTTAGGCTCATTATGTCAAAAATTTCATTTCTTTGCTGGGCAGTGAAAGTATTAACTATGTTCTTAAGAAAGATAATTCTCCAAACTGTCCTGAGAAAAGGCCAATTAAAGAGTTTTGGGGTTATTTGAAAGGCTTAGTCTAAAAGGGAAAGTAAGATGCAAAAAAAGGTTCAAAAATTTATTGGGAGAATTAAGTATTGCTTAAAAAAAATCATTCCAGAGGTAGTGCTGCAGTTTGCGAGCTTAACTAAAAAAAGATTGAATGCAGTTGGTCTTAAAGGATAACTAGCGAAGAATTGGTTAACAATTTTAAATGTTCATTAGTCCGGTAAAATAATCTTATTTTTATTTTTTTCAAAAAAACATACTAATACTTTTTTTAGATGTTTTATTATAGGTCCATTTTTGTTGGAAGACGCCTTAATTCGATTTGAAAGCCTAAGCCAATAAACACAAATGTGTTTATAAGCTTCGGCTGACCTTCATGAGCATTGCAATTCGTTGTAGAATTGGCACGATCTAATGTAGGCCCGGCACTAAACATTTCAAAGGTGAGTGAAAAAATACTTTGGCATCTTAACAAAATAAGTTTATGATTTTTTAATGTATTTTAATACAAATTTTTTTTTATAAGTAGTTTATCTCGAAAATCTTTTCGAGCTTATTTTTAAATTATTACAGATTTTTTAACATATCATCCCCTCAGTATTATCTTGTTCTATCTACAAATGTAATAAATAAAATGTTCTATTTAATATCTAAAATAAAGAAATCATAGTTATATGTAAAATAAATTCACATTAGGGAATGTAGATTCAAGTTTTTTATTGAATAGCCAATAGGAAACTCAGATGATTTGGTTTTCTGGTTTCATCGGTACCAATTTTAATCAAAGCGGAAATGAAGTAATTAAAATGCACAGATTTAAAAAATAAATGCTCGTATCGCTTAGGTATAAAAGATTTTGGGCGTGCAATCAAATTAAAACAAAATTCATTGTTAGAAGACAGACGAGGAATATCAAACGAGAGAGATTTAGAACTTAAACTTGCCTTTGCCTTTCAAGTTCAGCTAAAAGTCCCCTCCCAGTGAAGTCTGATTGCTAATAGACGCTAATTTGCCTTGCTGGCTTTTGCGCGCTCTTATTTGTTTCTAGTTAACAGAGTACTTGTGGGTGCCCACTTATATCATTGCTTCTTTTTCAAATTTTTAAAACTTGATATAACCTTCTGTTCAAAAAGACAAAGAGCTATATAATTCATTTTCAACGTCTTGAAAAATTTTGTTCAATTAGTTGAACCTTTTATAATTGTGCTTCCAATGATTATCGTTTTTATCCTACTATTTTTGAGCTCTCATATATAGATAAAAATTTACATCCAAATTTTCGGAGCTCAGCTGAGCGTAGTAGGTGCTAAGCTTTTTATTATAAATGTTATAGAGATTATTTTAGTCACTCCAAACTTAAAATGGAGGTCAAAAATGAAACCCTTGGTCCCAAAAACCCATATAAACATGTATCATATGTCTGTTTTTAACCCATAAATAGTTTTACCATTTTTTAACAATTCTGGCCCACTGTGCAATGGCTTTTAATTAGATTTTAAAACATCTGTTGTAACTATTGAGAGCTTTTTAATATTGAATAAAATGCTAAAAAAAAAATTAAATAACAAAATATTAGGTGCAAAAGGTGCACTAAATACATTAAATCTTTTATTGCAATAGTAATGCAATGGAATCTGCAATAGTAACACATTCAAAAACCTTATTGAAAACCTCTTCTTCATAATTTTATTTTTTTGGTTTATGTTTTTCCAAGTTTTGTTCAGGTTCGTCAAAAAATCCCTTGATGAACCTGAACAGAAACTGGCTTTTTTTTACTCTCGAAACAGATTCTGCTGCGTAACTTTCTTTTACCTTTAAAAAAGGAGAAAGGTCTTGTGCAATACAAATAACAGAGTCAAAGTTTTTCTGCTTGTAAATTTCAAAAAATTATAATAATTTTTCTTTCCATTTTCTCGAAAGCACCTGAAATATTCATTTAAGTTGATTCGTTGTTTGCTTGTTTAATTATTTTTGAATAAAATTTTTAACCAAATTACAATTGAAAACAAAAAATCAAAGCTCGCTATTTTTAAGCAATTAAATCTGCTGTGATTTTTGTAGTTTTTTTTATTAGCATTCTTAGCCGCGTCTTGAAGTGCTTCATAAATTTTTGGCATTTCAAACCAAAGAGTTCTTATAGTATTGGTGGGGCTTTCCCATTTCATCACATAACGGTTTAACAGTTAAAGATGGACACTTTGACAACAAAATATCTTTTTGTTGAAGCAGAAAAAAAAAATTGTAAACTTAATCAATTGCATTGAAAAACATAGCAATTTTGTGTGAACATCTAACAGAATCAACAACTACTAGATTTAATGTATGACTGCACCATGGAATATAAAACACTCAAACGTTTTTTTTAAAAATAAAAGTCTGTACACCATTTCTTTCGTCTTTCATATTTGCACTATTGTTATAGCTCTGACCTCTTATGTTTTTTCTGGTAATTTTTTTTTTCCTGAGAGTCAATAATCACATTACATTTCTCCATCATCTCTATATCATCTACATCTATCTATCATTTACATCTCTCTATCATCTACATCTCCCTATCACCTACATCTCTCTATCATCTACATCTCTCTATCATCTACATCTCTCTATCATCTACATCTATCTATCATCTACATCTATCTATCATTTACATCTATCTATCATCTACACCTCTTTATCAGGTATCTATCTATCATCTATCCTCTTTTTAGGTACATCTATCAATTAAATTTTGATCTAATGCTTTTATCATTTTTGCGGCATAAGTAAAAACAATACTTTTAAACATTATCAATCATTGGTTTGCGAAAAAACGCACGTAATTTGTTCTTAAATTACTTAAACATTTTTATAATTGTACTCTAATATGCGCTAAATAAATTTAAGAAAATTTAAAAAAAGTTTTTTTGAGTCATTATATTTATTTATTTTTTTCATCACCCAAATAACAGGTTAAAAAAATCAAAGTGTATTAAATTATTAGTTTATACAATTAGTTTGAAGTTTAATTTAAAATTTTATGGAAAATCTTTTTTCATCAAGTTTTTAAATATAGTTCTTTGTTCTTTGATTTTCTAGAACTCGAAGGACTTGTTTAGAGTTTGCGCCAGGGTTGCGGAGTCGGTAAACCGCTGTTCCGACTCCGACTCCTTAACTTTATCATGGACCGACTCCAACTCCGACTCCCGACTCCGACTCCGACTCCTCCAAAGTCACCAATTTTTAAAAACAAATTTACCGCGTTAAAATATTAAGATTGCCTATTTCATCACTATGATATAAATAATCCGACCACTTAGTGTTTTAAACAATATTTATTAGAAAACAATTTCTGAACAAAAAATTTTTGTGAACTTTTGTTAATAGATATACAATAACCTCTTATGCAGTAGGGCAGGTCGATTTTGGAATCAGGGGTTTGGTAATAAAGAGATTTAATTAATAGGTGAAAAAAATGTGCTTGGTAAAATTTTTTTTTGTTTTAATGAAGTTTAAGTTGAGCTAAAATGATTTTAAATATTGGTATATTTAATTAAAATTTTTTTTGCAACGCCATCTTTATCACTTACATTATTATACAAATTAAAGATTGCCGCACTTACGCAAAATAAACAAATGTTATAATTGTGTGGGAAAAAGAAAGTTTTGTGGACGAAAAATAATGTTTTCAAACAAGCGTAAAACACGAAATTGCACAAAAAGCAAGTTTGGTGGAAGTCCTAACCCTCTTGCAAATACAGAACCACCCACAAACAGACAGATTATTCAAGATTTTTATTTTCTTAACAATATTTATCCAAGTTATTGCTTTAGCGTAATTGTAAAACTGATAGCTGAAAAAGTAATCATGATTTGGAAAAAAGTTAACACTCGGCTACCATTAATATCCACATATTGTGTCGAAAAAAAAGTTGGAGTACTTCTAAACATATCCAGGTTAATTAACCGAAGAAAATGCAAAGTATTAACAGAAAAAAACACTTCTAAAAAATTGGATAGGCTTTTTGATATTAGTTCCTGCACATGTGACCTTAAAGTTGTACTTTGTAATGATAAAAATATCAAAAGTAGTCAAGATAATTGTCCTAATACTCATATTTTATGCACATGTAGTCCAGATAAAAAAGTACTATGTTATTTTTTAATAATAGATAAATAAAATAAAAGTTTTTTTAAATAAAATGAACACAAGTATATTACTAGAGTGATAAAGTTTAATACTATGAAATTCATATGCAATTTCTCATTATTATCAAATAATACTTAGGTTGCTGTAGAAGAAAGGTTATATTTAAAAAACCAGAGAGATAAGTCAGGTCCTAAAGGATCATTTCAACTTGGCTCAGTTGATTGTGAAAGGTCTAGAAAAGGATCTTTAAAAAAACATAAAACTGAACATAAAAATATGGAACAATCATTACAACAAGAAACATTTAATTTACTTCCAGAAATAGTATTATCAGAATCTGATTCAAAATCTGTTATTTCTAGCTCAAGTGAGGTAATTAACTAATAAATCGAAATTTAGTTCATTGTTACATTTTTTAAATTTACTTTCTTTTTTTTAACAGATCACTTTTTTATATAAAATTTTTTTGTTAATTAACTTTATAACTTTTCTTTTAGATATGGGAGCCTACAAAAAGTCCATCAGAAATTTACAATCTTTGGAAGTTTCCAAAGTTTGCTATTGAGTTGATCAGAAACGATATAGGAAGTTCGATTGGAGCTGCATTAGGGAATGCTCTTTTGCTCGACTATCAGGACTGTTTAATGATCCAGCAATTATATCAAGTTTAGTTTTAGACAAATCCAAAATAGACAGACAAAAAAAGTCAGTTAAAGTATTGTCAGACTTAAAATCCTTTGAAAATAACGGAGAGTTTGTTTGCCTTGGTGTTGACGGTAACATTGATAATGAAACTTTAGTTATAAGAGAAATAAAAAGAGAAGGTGGTGAGGTTGTGTTAAAGAGATCAACAGAGAAAGAACATCACATGACTGTGACTAAAGAACTTCTCCCTTACCTTTACAGTGGGGAGTATCTTACTCACAAAGTTTTACCTCTTGTTGGAGCAAAGCAAGCTCAGTGCCTATACGAAGTTCTTGAAGAGTATGATTCTTTAAACACTCTAAAAGCAGTTTTGGCGGACAATACTTCCACAAACACAGGTCATAAAGCAGGAATGTTTGTGGAGTGAAAGAAAAAACTAGGACGAAAACTTCAGACTATAGGCTGCAATCTTCATCAGAATGAGCTTCCCTTTAGATCTTTGTTTAAAAAAATTGATGGAGTAACTAATTCACCAAACCATTTTGCTGGACCTTTAGGTAAAATGGCAAATATCAATTATTAAGTCTCCAATTATTGTTTTAGAAAAAGAAATTTTAGATGATTTAAGTAGTGACCAGAGGCTTTTATATGAATATTGCATTGCAATTGCCTCTGGAAATATGAGTGTTAAATATTCAAGTTGGAAAATTAGTCCCCTTAATCATTCTCGTTGGTTAACATTGGCAATACGGTTGATGCCTTTATATGTCCGAGTACTAGTTCCTGATTCTAAATTAATTATTTTGGTAACCTATATTGTCCAAGTCTATGTTCCTACATGGTTCCTCCATAAAAAGAGCAATAAGTTACACAAAGCTCCATCAATTATATATTTTATGATTAACCAAATCAAGCTCCAAGGAAAAGAGGTGCAAGATATTTGCTTAGCAAACTTAAGGTTCAATACTTTTTGCCTACTTCCTGAGAATATTTTGTACTCAATGTTAAAGTCAGAGGAAATATATATAAGATCAATAGCAATGCAGAGATTACTTGATATTAGAAATCGTAAAAAAGATGGCCAAGTTATAAACAGAATTAATAAAATTCCAGAAATTAACATTGATGCTCATATATGGTATGAGCTCATAAACATTTTTGATGAAGACATAGATGAACCAGCAACAACTCAAGATATTACTGATGAAGAGATAGTAGAAAAGTTATTATCTGGAGAAAAAATTGACCTCCCAGGTCTTCCTTCACATTCACAGAGTGTTGAGAGATCTGTATAACTTATTTCCATGGCTTCACGTACTGTTTTTAGAAAGGAAGCACGTCATAAGCATATTTTAGCAAAAATTCTAAGCAAAAAGCATAGAAAGAGTTTTATGTCTAAACGTTATTACGGTGAGACATATGATGATATTTTTTGTTAATTTAAAAACTAATTTATTGCTACTTGTACATGTAAAATTAAACTTTAATAAAAATGTATAATAATTTTTGAGTTAGTCATTACCTCGCGTGGTTCTTAATAAATAAAAAGATCTGAATGCAATTTTTTTATGGAATTTTTATATAATTTAAAATTTTGACAGTTATTTCAAAGGTTTTTAATAATCGTTATTAAAATTTAACTTATTGGATAAATTTAACTTATCTGAAATAATTAAGATAACCAAGGCGTCGGCAACCTATTTAAGGTTGAGAGGTTTTTCATTAAATAGTTAAAATAAATATTCATTAAATAATTTTAAAAAAAGAGCCGCAGGATTACAGTTTTAGACCCCTGATATAACCATTAAACAAATTTTCAACATTTTAAATTTGCGTTTTTTTTTATAAAATCCGGACCAGAATTTACAAAAGAATTTTGTTAAAGTATGAATATCTAACTTAGAAAAAAAATATATTTTTTTGACTTAGAGTACTTTATTTTGTTTTTCTTTATTTCTAAGTAACTGTCAGTCCTTTTGCTTTTTATTTATTTTATTTTATATATAAATTATTTGGGTCCTGAATTTATAATACAATGCCGCAGTAAATGTTGCGCGGAAAGCCTTAGGACCCAACTTCAAAGCTAAAATCGCTCATGAAGAAACTATTTTAATTTCATAAAATTTTCCAGGATGTGTTTTTGGACTGTTTATAAATTATCTCCATAATGCCAAACACTGAAATTGAAAAAAAGTTGTAATTCGACCTGCCCTATTATGCAGTCACTAATAAAATTATGAATTTGTCCTCAGAAATAGTGTTGCCTCCATCAGATCTTCCTTCATGGATGTCCTCAAATCTGATCTTATTATTTTTAGCGCAGAGAACAACCTCTCTACGCTAACTTGAGTTGGTGGCAAGGCAGTAACTACTCGGGCAACTTCTCTGACCATTTCAGGATACATATCAATTGCTTGCAGTACTGTTACTTTTGATGAACGGTCGAATTGTTCCACTACTTTTAATGCACATGAAAAACTGAGCTGAAATTTACTGGCAGTGTTCTCTGATAGGGATGACTCTTTTTCCATGCGGAAACGCTTTGTACGGTCTTTATGGTCCAAATATTTCTTAAAATCAAATTCTTCATCAGTAGATGATGTTGAAGATGTGGCAATATGACCCAATTCTTCTTGTTCCTGACAGTTCTGTAACTTGTTCATTCTTACAGCTATTTCAAACAGAGCTTCTTTTCCTTTAGTCAGCTGTTGATCATCAAGAAGCATCCGATGCATTGGGTCTACATAAACAGCTGCCAAAAGAATCTTATTTTCTAATAGTAGTTTTTCTCTCTGTTTCATTGAAGCGGCAATGCCACTTGCAAATAACGCTCCTTTTTGAGACATGCAAAACATAAAGTTTTTCCACTCCTTAAGGAAAATGCCTGGAGTTAAGTCCTCTTCTTGCAGTTTTTTAGTCACTGCAAATGGATGTTGTAGCAATTCTTCAAGCTCTTTCACCTGTTTCTATTGGCTTTCATGTAGCATCAATTGAGGATTAGCCATGTCTACGAGAAAGGGTTTTCTCAACTTTTCAATTAGTGCAGCAGCATGTCCTTCTTGCAGACCATCCCGTATAGCCAGCTGTAGCGTATGCACAGCACAGCGCATGTGATGAATGCGAAAACGTATCAACATAGCTTCAACAAGCTAATCTAAACTGACATGTTGCTGTTCATCTGAAGCAACTTCGGTTTGCTCCTCTGTCTTTATACTGTGTTCCTCCATTTCAAATATATCTGTTCCTCTAAACCCAGTATGTTCTTCTAGCTGCCTGTCACTTTCAGTAGTCTTGTTCATCAATTTAATGGTACTTATCATGTTTGAAGCATTGTTAGTTACAACTAAAAGAACCTGTTCTTTTCTAAGTTCATATTCTTGAATATTCTTATCCACTAAGAGCTGAAGAAATTCGCTGGTGTGATGAGCTTTGGTGTCTTTTACTGCCAATTTCTTGGTAACTATTTCATTATTTTCACAAACAAATCGGACATTGATCTCAAAATATTTCACTCTGTGGCAAGTACAGCCGTCCATTTTAAGAAACACAAAGCGTCCTTTGAGAGATTCTTTAGCTTCTTCAATCACTAATTTTCTAATACTCTCTCTCTCCAGAGAAACGCTAAGTTTGCGGGCCATTTCTCCATTAAGACCCATAAAAGCTGGTTTTGAAAATAATGATATAGACAAATCATCCTTTACCACAAGCTCTATGATTTTTTTTAAATGTATCTACTAAATGTAACTATGTATATATATCAGTTATATTTAAACTAACTTCTTTCATAGATATATTGGTTGGTTTTATATAGGATTTGAAATTTGTGGTGTTCTTTTTACTTGCTAAATTTGGGCCAACTTCAAGGAAATAGTTGTTGAGCTTTTCAACGATGGTTTCTTTATTACTGATCATTTCCCTATCAATTATGAGTTTTTGTGGCAAATTATTGTTAGAACATCTTTTTTTAACGATTATCTGGTTAATCACATTCCAAGTTTTTTGAGTGTTTCCTTGTGTTTTTTTTTAGCATCTTAGCATAATAAATTCTTTTAGAGTGTTTCTTTGTTTTTTCAAATAAACTTATATAATTTTTGTAATTTATTTCATTTGTGAATGATTTATGTTTTAGATATTTTTCATTAAGTTTTTGCTTTCTCTTAGATGATTTAAGTAAACCTTTGGTCATCCAAGGGCTTAAAAGTGATTTTGAATTTATAACTATTTTTTTTAGTGGAAATGCCAAATCGTAATATTTACAAAACTGCACCAAAAAAAGATCATACGCCTTATTTGCCTTTTGTGATTGTAATATAAGGTCCCAATCATTTTTTTCTGATAAGAGATTTCGAAAGTGCAACAGGGAGTTTTCATTGATCTGTCGCATTTGGATTGTAGATTTTAAAGCAGAATGATTATCAGTCATATTATTTGTAATTAAGAATTTTGGGAAATGATCTGTTATGTCAGTTTTGATTATACCAGATTCTAGGAGGCAATTATGAATATTATTAGTAAATATATTAATCAAGTAATGTTGATGAAGTGTTAGTTATTCTGGTTGATTTGCTTATTGTTGGAATTATATCATGTTGAATTAAGGTATTTAAAAAATATTGAACATTTACACTTGAAGAATGATTTAACAAGTTTATATTGTAGCTACCAATTAAGTAAACGTGTTTCTTTGCAGGGCCGTCTTAAGGCCATCGGGGGCCCTAGGCTAGACTTAATTTGGGGGCCCCCTTTTTCCTTAGTAAAAAAATTAAATCAAATACTAAAATAGGAAACATTTATTAAAGCAATGATAAAATTTACATGTGACGTTTACGTGATTTTTTTCTGGAAAATTCTTTAATAATATCATCAAAATCAATGGTTAAAAGAACATCTGATTCAATTGACATTAACGACAAACAGTTCAATCTTTCTTGCAGCATGGTTGAGCAGAGTTCATTTTTTATAAGTTTTAGTTTTGAAAATGATCGCTCGCCAGTGCAATTTGAGACCATCATTGACAGAAAAATTCTAAGGGAAATTTCAATATTTGGAAAAGTTGATTCCAAGTGGTCTCTTTTTAATGTTGAGTAAAATTCTGTAAATGAATGTTCATCTTTGAAATGTAATATTTAAATTACTGGCACTCAAAAGTTCATTTTCATTTATGTACTTCTTATAAATTTGTGCTAGGTTTGAACAATGGTCTTTTAGTTCAACATTGGCAATTGTTTGAATGTTTACTAGAAATCCGAAATTGTCATTGATCTTCTCATATGCTGATGTTCTTTTTTCTAAATTTGATGTTAGTGAATCAATAACAGGAAGGTATGTTTCAATTTTGAATTTATAACTTCCCTGAAATTCCAATTCTTCAGCCTCACCATCAAAGAAGGCCATACGTCGGCTTCTTTTTTTTGTTCTTTTTGAAGAATCTCTGTAGTCAGTGTTTGGATGCAAGATTTTGGCTTTTTCCTGGTAATTCTCAAATTGACTCCTCAAATCTTTAATGAAATGCAACAATGACTTTAGAATCCGAACTGCAACATCCAGGTTTAAATTTTCTTTCTGTAAAATCTTCGATGTTTCATTAAAATGACAAAGAATATCATTCCAGAAAATTGTCAGAAAGACAAAAAAATCTCAAAAGTGTTCATTTTCGTGATGAGATTTTGAGCATCATTTTGAGTTTCTTTTGACTGACTTATGTCCTTGATCAAAAATTCAAGTGCTTTTTTAATCTCATCATAACTGTCATGCAGACAAGTCACAGCATCTGCACGTGCTGACCATCGAGTTTCAGAAAGCTGTTTGACAATTTTTTTGCCTTTGCCAACAAAAGACAGAAGCACTTGCCAACGATGAGTTGATGCAGAAAAAAAGTTGTAGAGGCATTGAACAAAGTCAAAAAAAATAATTGCTTCTAAACAACATCCAGCTGCACTGTTGCCAACCAGATTTAAAGAATGTCCAGCACAAGGAATAAACAATGCTGATTCACTTTTGTCTTTAATCCTCTTTTGTAGGCCTGAGTACTGTCCTGCCATATTTGATGCATTATCGTATGACTGCCCACGACAGTCAGATATTGAAATTTCATTTTCTTGTAAAAAATTCAAAACCACTGTTTCTATATGTTCAGCTCCATGCCCGTGAATGGGAACAAATTGCAAAAAACGCTCAACTGGTGCCAAGTCTTTAACATATCGAACTGTAAAAGTTAATTGATCTACATGTGACAAGTCTGGAGTTGAGTCAACGCTGATTGAGTAGTATTTTGCTTTTTTTAATTCAGAAATTATTTCGCTCAAAACTTTATTTCCCATTAGGCATATAAACTCCTCACAGATATTGGCGGAGAGGTATGAAGTATTACCTTTTCCAGAATTTCCATGTTTTTTCATGTGTTCATGTAGGAATGGGTCAAACTGGCTAAGTAACTCAAGAGTTCCTAAATAATTACCATTTTGCTCTGAACCAATGGTTTCATTGTTTCCACGAAATGGCAATCCTTTTGATGACAAGAACTTTACAACTGCAACAATTCTTTTCAGCACATTTTGCCAGTACAATTGTTTGTTATGTAACTGTTTTAATAATACAGAGTCAAGCTGGCCACTTTCTCTCTGCCGACTGGAGTAAGTAAGCATATTTTCGTAATGTTCAGAACCATTCTCGTGTCCAGATATACATTTTAAGGCATTTTTCCAGTCATCAAATCCAGTTGTGGAAAAATTAGAGTGTTTGCTGGAGAATAAGGTACAAGCAAAGCAAAAAACAGAACCTGTTGAAGGTGAGTATAATAGCCATTCACGATTGACAAATTCGCCATTGTGTAGTTCACGTCTAAAGCAAGATTTTGATAAGTACCTTTTTTGTCCGCAACTCAACCTTTCCGAATTTTTGAAGCTCCCATCATTGTTCTGCCACATGGACAAGCCATTAGAAATCCAAAATGATTGAGCTTCTTGGGATAACTGATGCCACAATGCTGGGTCAGTTTCTTGAGTAGTTTTTGTTGTTGCGTTTGGATTAGTTTTAATTTGATTTGATTCTGGCTCCTGTGCTGGTTCTGGCTCCTGTACTGGTTCTGGCACCTGTGCTGGTTCTGACTCTTGCTCAGGTTCTGGCTCCTGCTCTGGTTCTGGCTCCTGTTCTGGTTCCAGTTCCTGTTGAATTTCTAGAGTTTCATTTGGCAACAAAGCACTATCATTGCTTACGAAATTTGAAGTTGGACAAAGAAATACATCTTCGGACACAACAGGCTTTGACTTTTGTACCAAAAGAAATGATGTCAAAGGAAGATATTTTGAAATGTCTTCTTTTGCTTTAGCGGCTTTTTTCCTCTTTGCAGCACCACTTTGATAAGTCCGATTAGACATGTTAAATGACTTTTTTTCAAAACAGATGTTTTAAGTTGATCACAGCAATTACAAATTCAATCTAATGGGATATTTTAAGTGCTTGTATTTAACATTTCTTATCAGAAAATTTATGTTTATTTTCGGACGCATGCATGCATTTTTGCTTATCAAGAAAAAAAAATTCCCTAGGGGGCCCCCAAACTGAAAAACTGATACTTTTCTAAAAATAATTTAAAAAAATCTTATCAAGAAAAAAATTATTCCCGAGGGGCCCCCAAACTAAGATTTCTTCAGAAAATTTAGAAATATAATTTTTTATTTATATAAATTTGAAAAAAAATCCAGACACATTTTGGGGGCCCCTAAAAATCGGGGGCCCTAGGCTGCAGCCTACCTTGCCTATGCGTTAAGACGGCACTGTTTCTTTGTTATGTTGGTGTTGCTTAAAAAAAATTTTTAAATAAGATTTAAATATTTTAAAACTCCCACCTGGCTTTCTATAAATAGAATTAATGATAATATTTTTGGTTGCTTTATTTGTTATTTCGATGCACAACGACTCACAATCTGTATCATTAACATTGACGTCATTACGCAATATAAAGTTAATAGATTTGTGAATAAAGATACTTACACCGCCACCAACGTGGGTTTTACGAGGTTGGTGAATTGATACGTAGTTATTTAATTCATATACAATTTTTTTCATTGCTTTTTAACCACATTTCCGTGAGACTAATTATTTTAAAATCGTGGTTTAGATCATGCAATAATAGTTTTAGATTATCAAAGTTTTTATTAATACTTCGAATGTTTAGATTTAAAATTGAAAAATTATTTATTTTTTTACTAAAAAATTGAGTAGATTCACGGACTGAATAGTATTCACTTACAATGTTTTTTTTATTGAAATAGTCATCAAAGCTGCTATTTTCCTTATCAAAATTAAATAAAAAGTTGTCATTCATTTTGAAAAGAAAAAATAATAAAATAATTTCGTAATCACGAAAATAAGATATTAAAAAATTAAAATACTAGGATATTAAATTATTACTTTTCTTTGAAGCCCAATCGCGTATGATCAGCTTATCATACGAGATGGTTGCAAACTTTCCTGCCGCTCGTTCGATTTTCATCTGTTCTCGTAGATTCTTCCTAATTTGCACTGTCTCAGCGCAAAAATCTTCATTTATATAGATATTTTTACCTTTAAGATTAGTGGTCTTTTTAAGAATATCGATTTTATCCTTAAAGTCCAGAAGTTTTATTATTATTGTTCTTGGTTTAACTGAGTTTTTTTGGCCAGTTCTGGCCAGTTCGTTACTTTGAATTGCGCTTGTTGTTATACACTTCTCTTGTGAATTAACGACAGACCTAATTTTTTCATCATTCAAAGTGTTCGTGAAAATTTAGACTCACTTTAATATCTTCAACCTCTTTTTTTATTGTTTTGATCTGTTTACAATTTTCTTTAATATTTGATTCAACAATATCTAATCGCTCGTATGATATTTTTGTGCTACTACTTATGTTTAACACTTTTCTTGTTGTTTGATCATGCTTTCAGTTTCTTTTTTAAACTCCTTAAACATTTTTTTCATCATTTTCTCTATTTGATCGATTGTAACTGCCATAATAAATATATCGAGTATATATATATATATAATAATAAAATAATAATATTATATATTTTATAATAAAATAATATCTAATACGAAATAACTTTTTGGCTTTATAAAAATATCTTGCTTGTTCAATGTTCAATGTTTGATACTTGAGCTTTAGAACATAAAATATTTTAATGACTAATATATATAAAACTCATATGAAATTTATGAAACTTTGAAAGATTTTTTTTAAGCTGGAGTCAGAGTTGGTAAAATTTTTCCGACTCCGACTCCGACTCTAGCCAAAATGAGCTCCGACTCCGACTCCACGACTCCGACTCCGACTCCACAGCCCTGGTTTGCGGTACTTTATCTTCTACGTCAGCATTTGGGCGTTTGACAATTATTTTTTTACCGTCTATCAAACACTGAACAAATTTGCATTACTTCGTTGATAAAGTGGTTTTTCTATATATAATTTTTATCATAAATTAATACATACTTATTCTATATAAAATAACTAAATCAATCTTAATTAACTATTCTTATAAATTTATATATTTTTATATTTTCAGAAAAAAAAAAAGTATTCAAAGAGTTTAATACTTATTTTCGAGCATTGAAAATCAGCCATTGAACCCGCCTTCCGCCGGGCCTGTTCTAATGGTTTTATCTCAGTATCGGTATATGCTTCGTTTTTCTTAAGAAACTATCACTTGTTGGAGATTTTAATGTCATAGATAAATTTGTATTATGCAACGCTTTATATGTTTAGTTTTCTATATTATTTATATACGCCTGTAAAAGATTATGATAACAACATTAGTACGATCTTCTTTCAGAAACCTTGTTTGTATCTGTTAATGTATTTTATTTACTGTGACAACTAACGTTGTAGTAACGTAGTAACGTAGTAACAATACCATTCAAAATTCATTTGCAAATTTTAAAACTGTAAACATATATTATATTTGAAAAACAAGCATCAAACTCATATCAAATAAGTTTGTGCAACAACCTTTGCATTAGAAAATTTTCACCTTTGCAACCTTTTAAAAACAATAAACATAAGTAAAAAACTTATTTTTAATCGCTGTAGCATCAATAACAACCAATATATTGTCTTTGTTTTGTTATGTTAAAATTATAGTTTCTTAAGACTATTTTGAAAAGATTACTAACAAATCCCATCGTAATAAGATAAATTGCGTCGGTTTGTTGCTTAATCTTCGTATCAGCAAGGGCAAAGAGGAGTAGTTTTATGAGATTCCATGTTCAAAAATGAAAACCAAGACTTTCTATACCTTCACATTACCATGCTAAACAATCATACTTCTTTATATCACACAACCAACTTTTTTCAAATCACTAATATTTTCACTATATTCTTAAAACTAACTTTGACAAATAGGGCAGACCGGGGCTAGTTGCAACAAAATTTAAAAGACTGAATTTATCAACTTAAACTTTAGTATTTTTGAATTTTTTTATTTAGGGTTATAAAATAGATTTTTGTGACGTATTAATCTAACATTGATAAATATGAAATAAAACATAGTTATTCTGCAATAGTGAAACAAAAATTAAAAAAAAAAACGTTCTTTCCCCCTTCATTGCTTCAAAAAACAACTTACCCCGTTCACTGTTGGAACTTATCATGCACCGGTGCAAGTTGCAACAGTGAACGGGGTAAGTTGCAACACAATACTTTGAAAGTATAAGTCTAGCAGAATTCACATAAAAATTACTAATTAATCTGTAGTTTCAATCTGGCAACAAAAGTTTTATAATTACAATAAAAGAAAGTTGTATTTTCATTGAGCTGCAATATTTTTATTATGCTAGAATTTACATATACCTGACTTGTTTTTAGGATTTTTAAGTTCTGTTTTTTTTCTGTTTTTAGGATATAAAAACAGAATAACGCAATTTATAAAACAATTTTTTTAGTGTAAAAAAAATACATTAATTACATTTCAATTTAACTTTAATGTTTTTTTTTGTTGATGTAGAAGTGATAGAACTAATTTCCTTTTCAGCCATAAGTCACTGTTTTACTGGAGCATCTGTATGAATTTCTGCCTACTTTCTCTTTGATCTAGTGAGTATTATTTTTTTTAGGTTGTGCTTTTGGTAGAGGTCTTACATTGTCTGGGCAAAATATAATGATACAGGAGATGGAATTGCATCTGAGATTGAAGTTGATATATTAATATTAATGCCTGCTTTAGATTGAGTTGCAGGACGATCAGGAACAAATGATGGAGCAAAATCTGCATCTGAAAATATATCCTTATCATATGGGAATATTCCTGCCACTCTAAAACCAGAAATTATATTTTGTTGTGTAAGAGAATGCTGTAAGGCTATTTTTGCAATTCCTGGCAAATCATACATACTCATTGTATATGTTTAATTATATGTTATTGTATGTATATGTTTTTCCTGGCCAAAATTTCATCCATGAGTCTAGGGCATTACCTACGCATTCTTTGAATGGTCTAAATACAGATCTAGAGGTTGTTACTTATGTGGGCAATGAGGAGGGAAGGAAAGCAAAACTATACCATTATCTTTAAACAATGTCATTAATTAAATAGATAAATGAGACTGACGGTTGTCTAAAAGTAATAGCACAGG
Source organism: Hydra vulgaris (assembly GCF_038396675.1). Taxonomy (NCBI): domain Eukaryota; kingdom Metazoa; phylum Cnidaria; class Hydrozoa; order Anthoathecata; family Hydridae; genus Hydra; species Hydra vulgaris. The sequence goes on from NC_088925.1 coordinate 58,269,223, forward strand.
GTTGTCTTTTGTTGGTTTGACATGTCGTATAAAGTGGCATAACATTTAGCGCTAATTTTGCAATCAAACTTTGTAATTAAACATCTTATTATACCTCACGCTTTTTGATTTTTCTTGCGGTTTTTTTGTAATAAAATTTTTAGAATATGCATTCTATTTCAGAAAAATGTTAATACTGGCTATCCATCTATCTATCCATCGTGTCAGCAAATTTATTATGCCTACAAATTGCGTTCTCATAACATCCTTTTGAGAAAGGGATAAGCAAGTCTGATCATTTAAAGTTGTTCATTATTATAACAATAGTTTAAACAGTTTTAAAATTGTACATAACATAAAAATTTTTTATTAGTTAGAGTAAAACATAAAATACAGTGGCGTAAGAACTTTTTGCCTCAACAATCAATGAATAAAATAAATTGAAATATTATTAGAGAAAAAAAAATTCGTCGTACAAACTGTTTCGTGATGTTTAAATTTTTTTATTTAGATTGTTGTCAGACGTAAAAACAGTGATGATTGCCAAAAAGCCAGTTGATAATTATCAAAAAAGCTGCATATAAATGTACGTGAAAATGAATAAAAAAATAATATCATTGCTACCTATAGTTAAATATTTTGATGAAAGTCCTTATGGTCTTATCAAAGAGCACCAGGGATGACTATTTAACTAAAAAGTTCACGCCACCTTCTTTACCAATATGTTGCTTATTGGGCTATAGCCAGCGTCGAACATCGAACCTCTTGTTTCTAGTCAGAACTCTAACCACTACGCCATCGCCACACTAAACATCTAACTTGATTTTTTCTTGTCAGTTTCTCATTTAGCAGGAGAAGCTCAAGTTGAATAAATGTTTTTTTCTAATTTATTTTTGCTCCAAAATATTGCCGTTATTCGGATGAGTAGTTCCTATATAGATTTTTTTCTCTGATATTTGGTCTGACTTGTTACTTGAAAAAGTTACATCAAAGTTCCGCAATTAAAAAAAATTCTGCATATATATATATATATAGTAATGGTATAGTTATATAGTTATAGTAATGAAAATTTAGATTCTGAATACATTGACAACTGATCAGTTTTGCAAATGATTATGACGAGTCTATTGGTTTGCTGATCAAAAAAAGATTCTAGATAGTGCCGGATATAACTTTTTTTATTATTCTTTCTGAAATCATGAGCTTGTACTTTCTTGTTTATGAATTTTCTATGATGTTTATTCTTAATAGATTTACATTCTGCAAGCAAATTTAAAAATAAATATATTTCATATATTGACATAAAAAATGTTTTATAATAATTGTTTTGCTCTAATGTGCAAAATGAAAAATTTTGTTTACCAAAAGCCTCGAAAATTATTCCTTCAGATTTTAGCTGCACAGTGAGCACAGAGAATTGACAAACAATTTCATATTGAAAGTTTTACTTTATTTTGCTTTTGAACATGATTGCTAACTTTAACTTACATAATATATCACTTAAAGTGATGTTTTGCAAATTATTTGACAAATTGCATCACAACCTCTAAACATTTTGAATTTATAAAACCCAACTTAAACAATGAATTTATAATTTTTAATTGTTGAAATGATCGCAGCCTTGTTCGTCAAAGTTCTAGTTTTAGAGTTGAGAGAAAGAGATCTACTTTATTGTTACCACAATAAAGTGGATTTCTCGACCCTGGGGAGGTGAATTACATTAAAAAAACAAAAAAACATGACATCCAAAAGAATTTAACAAAGCAAAACATGCTAAATAAATGAATTATGTAATAAAAATTATAAAATTTATTTTCGGTTTTCTTTCCAATATTTGGAACGGACCGTTTGGATTTTTCAACTTGAAGTCTATCAAAAACGTAAGAAGATTGTCAACGAGATAAAACACAGAAAACAAAGTTAAACTCATTCCACACTGTAGTTTAAGAATAGGTAAGCGTGACTGGGAATGTAATACATGGCCAAAATAATAAAACTTAATTAACTTCGGCTATATTTTTTCAATTATTAAAAAATTTTTGAGGTAACTTTTCAAACTGAATCTAAGGGTGGAATGCAAGAAGCGAACTTGAGTCAAGTTTGACTTGAACTTTACATTGTAACCAATAGCGGTAGAGTATTTTTTGAGGGGAAAAGCCATACTCTGTCGCTATTAGTTACAATGTAAAGTTCAAGTCGAACTTGACTCAAGTTCGCTTCTTGCATTCCACCCTAAAAATCTTTTTGTTGATCATTTATTAAATACTATTTTTAACCTAATTTAAATTATTATCAATTTTAAGTTAAATTCCGTCAAAATAAATTTTAAGGTGGTTCCTACATAATCAGAAGTCAAAATTTTTTCAAAAATTGATTTTTTGGCAAATTAGATATTCAAATGTAAAATTTAACGTTCTTTCTCGTGGTATATATTTTTTTTAAGTTTGTTTATGCTTTTTACAATATTTACTATTTTATACAGGTAGGTATAATTTTAGTGTCTAGCAACGGCCATAGCAACCGTTTTATTTTTGTAGTTATTATCTTAAATGTACCTTAAAACTCAAACTAGTACATCTCTTTTGCTATTCTAATGTTGCCTTGTACGTCTAAGTTGTTAAATATTTAATAATTATAAGTTATGCTGTTGCAAAGTGCAAACAGCAGGCAGGCTTTTTTATAATAATTTTTTTACTTTTTACTGTTTTCTATTGTGTTGTTGAAATTATTTATCATTATTTATCACTTAGATTATAGTAAAATAATAAAAATTTAATTTGATAAACCTTCGAAATAACAAAAGAAAGTCATCAAGAAAGGGTTTTGGGTGGTCGTGGTTGTAAAAAACCTGTAAATATTGTAAATAACAAATGTGGTATCAATGGAAATAAAAAAAATGTAAATATTGAAAATATCACTAAAAAAAATTTTACCATTAAACCAGCTGAACATTCTGGAAATAGTGTTGATTATTTATTAATTTTAAAATACTTATGGAAATGATGGCAGAAGGAAACAAGTGTCAAGAATGTGGGGAAGCTAATGTCACAATATCCCTGAATAATATTATCTGAGTCCCTGAATAATATTATCTGGATGAAATGTCCCAAGCAAGTCTTTGTAGAAAGATCAGTTGTCTGTTTTAATAATATATCTGAAAAAATGAACCGACGCAGCATCCAAAATTTACTTATTAAAACATCAGATAAGACTAAAGCAAAAAGAAAAAACTAAATGCCATCAAGAAGGGTTTATTGGATAAAGACTTACACAAAGAGGGAGGAGAAACTTATTTAAAAGGAGGATTTTAGTTTTAAAAACAAATTTTTTTTCTTGTTTTTTGATTTTCTACCATATCGTTTTTCAAGAAAATTGTCTCACAAAAAATATCATAACTTTTAAATTAATAGTGATAACTACTTGAAATTTTCAGGGCTTATTCATCCAGTGTACTGCTAGTCCCTGAGTATTTTTCAAATAAATTTATTTTTTGTAAGTTGTGGTTAGGGAACTAAGATTGGAGGCCAAGTAGCAGATTTTTCAAAAAATACATTTGTTTTGAAGCGTAACTTTTAGTAGAAACAAGATCTTTTAATAAAAAAAACTCACGCACTAGATACAGGTAGTCAAGTAAAATAAGCTTTTACTCATGAGTAATTGTGTTTCTAGTAAACTCTATTTTTTGGGGTTATTTTGACTCTTATAGGCATACATGTGATCATCAATATATTTTAGGAGTTCGAAAAAATATATTTTTTTACACATTCTGAACCTACTTTTGAAAAAATTAATGGTTCATGAATAAAAAGAAACTTTTTTTGATTACGTAGGAACCACCTTAAATTTACAAAGTTTTTTTTTCTAGATCAACTTAAAAAAAAATTCTTTTAATGTAAGTCATCCTCAAAGAGGTGATTTAAAAAAAACGACTCACACACAAACACACTCAGGTTGATTCTTCAAAAAATCTTTATATGATTTTTTTATTATTAGTTAATTTAGAAGTTATTATTATTATTCATTAGTTTTTATTTAGAGAACCTTCAAAATTTTGTTTTTTATCAAATGAGAGAAAAATCAATCAAAACCACCTAATATGGTGCTTTTTAATACTCTCCCAAAAATTTCATTTAATCACCGGTTCAACCATAAGGTTTTAAACTTGTTTTCAAAACATTTGCTACCTCGTCTAATCAACAAAATTATTTAAAAAACAAAACAAACAAAAAAAAAAACAACGGATTTTTCGTTCCATCCATGCACGATGTCTATTTATAAAATTATTTGGTTACTGTTAATCGCTTTCATTTATGTTTCTTTACTTTTTGCCATAAAAGGTTTTAACTCATCGTACAAGCCATTCGCAAAGGGTATTCTTGTAGGTACTTTTTCAACATAATCTATGTAATCTTTACCGAAAAACTTGAACAAGTAAAATTCTTCATCTCGAATCCGATCGTAAAAAAACTTCCACGATGCATAAAAATAAAGGACTGTACATATCGGATTGCATAACATAATTTGAGTACCTATAACAGAATTGAAAAAAACAAACAAAAATTGTCTAAATTAATTTGAGTAACAAAAAGCTGAACATGCATGAACAATTCGTAAACTTTAACTAGCTAAAAAATCATAAAAAAAAAGTATAAAAAGTTTCAATTAGTGAATAACAAAAATATACCAATACTCCAATAAAACCAGCCAACGTAAGATGGATGGCGTGACCAGGCATATACCCCACTCGTTATTAGAGTATGGCTTTCTTTTTTTTCATCCTGCACAATGTGTGTAAAATTTGATTTTGCTGTCACCATAGAGACTTTGCGCAAAAGCTCACCACCCAAAACTAAAATAAATCCAACAAAGTTGATCAAGAAAAAATGTTTTAAAGACGGCAACAGCAATGTTTCTACCACGAACTCTGATACAGACAATACAACAGCTAGTTGATATTCAACACTGTGATTGATCAAGAAGGAACTCAAATTTAGTGTATGCTCATTGTAGATAGCTGTTAAAAGATATTCAGAAAAATGGAAAAACGATAAAGCTACGAAAAAAACACAAAGCAACTTCCATGGAAACACCGTGAAATAAATTAGAACCAAAGCTCCTCCAAAAACTGTTCCTAAAAAACCTGCACGTTTTACTATTTCAGAGTATGGCAGTGCAAACGTACACGACACAGCTGTAATAAAAACTAGTAAGCAGTATTCATAACTCCAGTAGTCAGCACATAAAATACGCACTTGGTATAATGACAACACTGCGAACGAAATAAAAGCAGCTAAAGCCATCCTTCCTTCTACACATAACATTATTATTGCATCTAAATTTACAATATCAGGAATTTAATATTTCAAAGCATAACCATCTGATAAAAGCGACAATGTCTCAACAATATGCAGAAGGATGGAAATTTTCGAATCAAATTTCAACGTTACAAGAACACATCTTGAAATTTTGAAAACAAAATTTTTTATCTACACATTTTAACGTCTAAATAATATATATATATATATATATATATATATATATATATATATATATATATATATATATATATATATATATATATATATATATATATATACATATATATATATATACATATATATATATACATATATATATATACATATATATATATACATATATTTATAATTATAAATAAATATTCCGTTATATGCATCATAATATTATGCATAAATTATAATCATTGTGTAAATTATAATTATAAGCATAAAATTACTTGTGTCGGCTATAAATATGCAAATAAAAAAAAATTCATAGATTTAATTAATTGCGTGGATTCATTTAAAAATATAAAAATCATAAAATGGTTCACATAAAAATCTTAGAACTATTTAGTATTAAAAAGAAATACTAAAGAAACTTTATCAACTGCATAGCTAAAATAATTTAAATCTCGGCATATAAATATTTTCTTTTAAAAAATGATAATTACTTTTTTATTTGTCAAAATTATACAAATATATGTATATATATATATATATATATATATATATATATATATATATATATATATATATATATATATATATATATATATATATATATATTATATATAAGTGTATATAAGTGTATATAAATATATATATATATATATATAAATATATATATATATATATATAATTAAAATCTTTATATATTAATAAAATGACACATGGTCAATTGGTCAATTAGGAATAAGGATGACCGAATCCAAGATTACGAGGCCGTTTAATTGCTTTTACTGGATTTATTATACCATCACTCTTTTTCCCTAAACCTTGTCCAGGACTCCAGCCCATTGTTTGTAACATTTTATTACCCATATTGCATTCTGGGATCGGAATATCAATTATATCTGTACAATCTATAAATGTAAAGAGCGAGAAAAAATAAAATATTTAAAATTTTTACTAATAAAAAAAGTAAAAAAAAAAAAAAAAAAAAAAAAGAGTTTTTACCATTCTCATGTTTAACAGATTCAGAACTTAATTTGTGTCTTTTTGAAGTCTGCTGAAAAGATGAGCGATTTTTTCGACATCTTAAAAATAGAACAGAAAAGTTAACTAACACAAGGCCTACTTTATACACGGCCGGATATGTTGCATAAATAGGCCGAAAATTAGAAGGCCAGTTTTTCAGAGTTTTTTTCGCTAACGACGTCGTTTCCGTTCGTTTCGTCGACTGATCAAGTTTCCAAATAAGTTGTGAGAACTATGGTAAATAAATGCGCTGTGTTTAATTGTCGAACTGGCTAAAAATTTAAAAAACGTGAATCTAGTTCTCTTTTTGCAAGTAAAGCTGTTTTTAGTTTTCCCAAAGATACTAGCTTAGAAGAAAAATGGATTAAATTTGTAAACAGAAAAGATTGGAAACCAAGTAAACATTCAGTTATTTGCATGGATCATTTTGAAGAAAAATATTTAAAATATGGAAAACGAGTTACTTAAAAACACGAGTTAAAACCTGTTCCATCTATTTATTCTGAAGAAACTTGTATTCCATTTTCTGTAATGCCTAAAGTTTCTAACTTTCGTAAACCACCAACTAAACGAGATTCTACTATCCCAGATGAAATTCATTCATTTCAAGAAATGGATAAAATAAAAAACATTGATATGCTTCATGAATCTAACTCTCCAAATGGATTTTGTTTTCAAAGATATGAAAGTTTTGTTTTATATTATCGTTTGTTTTTTGTAGACTTCACTCCTTTTATTGAATCAATAAGTGCTGATAACATGTTGCATGTAATGATAACATGTTGCATGTAAATGTAATGATAACATGTTGCATGTAAAACTGCATTATAAAAGTTGTCCACTTCCTCATTGGTTTAGAACTATCAACAATTGTAAACTCACAAGTTTATCTATTTTACATAATTTGGTGTCTTATATGCACAATCTCAAGAAGGAAACTCCTATTATATAGTTAATGAACTTTCAAAACTAATCTTTTTTAAATCTAAAGGTCGACCTCAATATTCTTCAAAAGTGTTACGTTTTGCACTAATGCAAAGATATTCATCATCTCAGGCTTATTCGCATCTTCTGGAACAACTTCCTTTACCATCAAAGTCACTATTAAAAAAGTTAGTATCAGGTGGAATTGATTCCATAAAATCATTAAAGTTATTGTTAAATGAGGACAAAATAATCAATGATTGTGTTATTCTTTTTGATGAAATGTATCTGCAGCAATCTTGTGAATACCACAGTGGTAGATTAACTGGACAAGATAAAGAGGGTAATCTCTACAAAGGAGTAATTGTCTTTATGATTGTTGGCCTTAAGAAATCAATACCTTATTTAATTAAAGCCATCCCAGAGACAAATATCACTAGAGATTTCATTAAAAATGAAATAGAGGAAAGTTTAAATACATTAAGATCTGCAGGTTTTAACATTCGAGCATTGATTGCAGACAACCATCCAACAAATGCCTCAGCGTATTCAAAATTGTTTAGCATTCATGGGTCAGACAAGCCAGAAGAAAATTTCTTTATCACTTATAATGATCATAAAGTTTATCTAATGTATGATAGTGTTCATTTGCTTAAAAACTTAAGAAATAATTTGATTAGTACTAAAAAGTTCATTTTCCCACCATTTCAGTTCACTGATTACGGTTTTAATATAAAAGTGTCTGCAGGGGATATCTCTTGGGCTTTGCTTCATAGAGTACATGAAAAAGACAAAACTCTTTCAGCAAACTTAAGAAAGGCATATAAATTAGGGGAAAAGAATCTATATCCAGGTAACAATAAACAAGATGTCAACTTGGCATTAAATATATTCCATGAAACAACTTCAGCTGCAATTCAAAGTTATTTTCCATATAAATACTCAGCATCAAAATTTTTAAAACTCTTTAATTTATGGTGGGTAGTATCCAACTCAAAAATGAAATACTTTAATAATATTATAGGAAATGCAGCTGTTATGGGGGATGGTAAGCCACAATTTTTACGTGCACTTGCTCACTGGGTTTAAGAGTGGCAAAATTTACAATACAGTTCCCCTGAAAGATATTGTCTCAAAACTCAGACTTCTAATGCACTAGTGATAACATTGCAAAGTACTTCAAGTCTAATTGAAGATCTTCTATTTGAAGGATATAATTATGTTCTAACCTCACATTTCCAAAGTGATCCATTAGAGCAACATTTTTCAAAGTATCGCCAAATGAGTGGTGGCAGGTTTCTAGTTGGATTACGCCAAGTAATTACTTCTGAGAAAATTTTGCAAATGAGATCATTATTAAAAGAGAACTTTGACTTTTGGAAACTGGATTTAAAACCTTTTCATTCAGATGTGAATCTGAATTTGATTTCAGAACTTTTTAATAATGAAATTCAGGAAAGTGAGTTAGATGAAGACAGTAAAGAGATTACAATTTTTATTGCTGAATATATATGCAAAAAGTTACTTAAAAAATTGAAATGTGAATTGTGTACTTTATTGCTAAAAAGTGATGTCGTTGACATAGATGCAGAATATATTGACCTAGTATCCAGAGGAGGTCTCTTAACTCCCTCAAAGTTACTTGCAAGTCATGTTGTTAGTTGCTTTGCTACGCTTGATGCAGTGAAACAAAGTCTACTTACGTTGGAAACTCTTGAGATCAGAAAAGTTAGCAAAAATATTTTATATGAATATAATTTGAACCAAAAATTTCTTTGTCATTTTGAGTAGGGACTTTCTCTTGTTAATCGAACAGTAATAAATATTTTTTATAATAATGAACAAAAGATTGTAAGTGGGAGTAAACACAAAGGTACTGTATTATCTTTCAAAAGGAGACAAAGAGAAAAAAGAAAATAAGAAATGTAGTGAATATATATATATATATATATATATATATATATATATATATATATATATATATATATATATATATATATATATATATATATATATATATAAATTGTTTATACAAATAAATTGTTTATACAAATAAATTGTTTTAACTACAAATTTGTTTATAATTTCAATATCGTTAATATCTCAACTCCAAATGCTATTTTATAAATGCATCTGTTATATTTTAAATGTTAAAAATTATATATTTGAAATGAACTGTAAAATATAGTTTTACTTAATATTTGATAATTGTATTACTAATTTAATATTTAACACAGATGAATTAGCCTAAAAAATATTAAATAAGGAATACTTAATAAACTTAAAACTTTGGAAATGTTAAGCATTACTTTTAAAACTATTTTACATTTAAAAAACAAAAACTTAAAATACTGAAAAACTGGCCTTCTAATTTTCGGCCTATTTATGCAACATATCCGGCCGTGTATAAAGATTACTAACATTTTATGTTTCTTTTTCATAGTGTCATGTAAAAAAAAATGCTCTAACCTTAACTTTACTTCTCTTGAAAGAAAAGATTTTAAAGCTGATTGGTCAGCATCTTTTGTTGTTCTGAAAATGACGTTTTATAGTTTAATCAGCACAACAAAATTTTAACACGAAATTTTACTACAACAAAAAACTTACAAAGTTTTTGTAAAAACAACTTTATTGCATCGACCAAAATTTTCCGCTGATGTTTGAAGATTATATAACGATGCAAGTAGAATTACCTATTAATTATCATAAAACAAGTAAAATTATTTATTATCGATATCGAAAAACGATAAAAATGAACAACGATTTTATAAAAATAATTCTTAATAAAAAAATTTTAGGATATTTTATTTTTACTGTAATAAGCATAAATGAATAACATAATAACATCAGTAAATAATAACAACATAAACAAATTAAAATAACATAAGTAAATAAAAAAATTACATAATGAAATAATAATAAGAAAAGTAAATAATAATGTAAGTAATATTTTCAGCTGAAAGTATAATTCTCAACACACTAAAGGTCATCTATAAACATGGTTGTAATAATAACTTCAACAAAAATACAACCCACCCCTCCAAGCTTTTCCTTTAACACCATAAGAAAATTCAAAACTTTTTTTCAAAAATAAACATTAAAATTTTAACATTAATTTTTATTAATATTTTAAATTTAATTTTAGATCAATTTGGAAATATTTAAAATTTATAAATATTTAAAGAATGTTAAATTTTTTTTAATAAAAAAAAGAAAAAAAAGTGACAACCTGTTTTTCTTCTTTTTTATTTGTTGTAAATAGAGATAACCTAAAATAATAATAGTAATATATACTACTATTATAAATATGTATGTGTTTACATATACATACATACATATATGGGCGCCCGGAGGATTTTTTGATGTGTATATATATAT